>NC_042998.1:196316588-196354088 GCF_006345805.1 Octopus sinensis | reverse complement strand
GTGCAGCCTCCTGGCTTGCCAGTCCTCAGTCAAACCATCCAACCCATGCCAGCATAGAAAACGGACGTTAAATGATGATGATGATGATGATCAATTTAACACTTTCCTTATATTTATCATATTTCTGTTGGAATACATGGTTCCACCCTTGCCAGGATAGAAGGCAGACATTAAATGATGATGATGATGCTCACCTCTGTTTCTATTGATTTTTAAAAATGATGAAAAAATTATTAATAAAATTTTTCATTATTAAGCTAGCATTGAAGAATAAATTTTGATGGAAGATCTTAATTTTGACCACTTCAAAATTGGAATTTTCTTTCATGGAGCAAGGAGCAGTCTTGAATAGGTTGGCATCGGAAGGGTTAACATATGAAATACCTTTGCAATACTGCATTTTCCCTTATTCGACCCCCCCCCACTGACTTTATTTTTCCCCTTTTCATTTCCCCTCCTATTATTCTAACATGTCTCTGATAGTCTCTTCCCTACTACCCTCTCTCAGTAACAAACCTGACTAACTCCAGTAAGGGCTATCTTGGACCCCGATGAACCTTCCAACCCATTCCAGCATGGCAAGTGAACAGATCCAGCCCATCATGGATCCACCTGCTCAACCTACCCCCATCACCATTACCATGTTGTCCCCCAATCTTCTTCACATTAATCCCTAATATTACTTTCCCTTATTCTTGCTTCTCATCCCCTCTACTACTCACCCCAACTCTGTTCCCTACGTTATCCTCTCTACAACCATCCTCTCACAATAAATTTGTTCCATCTAATTGGGAGGCCTTGCATGCTTCAAGGTGACCCCCTCCTAGCGCTGGTGCCACAAAAAGCACCCAGTGCATTCTGTAGATGGTTGGGAATCAAGCAGCAACAACAAAGGGTTCTTTAGTCTTGCTGATGGCAAGACAACCTCAGTGGTGCTGGTGCTGAGAAAATGCCTTCAGTACCTTTTGTAAAGGTGGCAATTTTGAGAAGGACTGAGAGAGCAATGGTGAGAGAAATGTGTGGCATGGGGTTGTTTGATAAGAGGAGGACTGAGGATTTGATGGGGATGCTGGGGTTGGAGGAATCGGTGGAACGACTGGCAAGGGTGAATGGAGTGTGGTGGTATGGGCATGTGTTGAGGAAGGATGAGGAGCATGTTCTATGGAGGGTGCTAGAGTTTGAGGTAAATGGGCATTGAAAGCAAGATAGACCAAGCAAACTGTGGAAGGGACAGGTGAGGAGGAGATTGTGAGGGTTGGCTTGAGAAGGGAGGACACCCAAAACCGGGCAAGATGGTGTGTGAGGGCGGTTGCTATGGCATTGAGGTAGATCCAGCTACCTCCTGTTAATGGGGGCAAAACCCAGATTTAAAATGATGGATGATGATTAGTGTTAGGAGGGTCATTCAGCCATAGAAACCAAACCAAAACTGGTGGTAGGCATGGATGGAAAACAAACTTAAAATGATGATGTATTTAATAGGGGATGATATTTAATGTTTGGAATATATTTGGTGTGTGGAAATGTTTAATGTACAAACTGCTTCTATTTTATTTGGCTGTGATAATATTTTAATGTCTCTTTCTTTCACTACAGGTACAGTTTTCCATTAGTCAATGGGCCATCTCAGGTGTAAAAGTTAACAGACTTGATATGTATGGAGAGGTAAGTGGTAGTGTTTATCATCTTTCATCTTCTTACCAAAATATTCCAGTGTCGAGTTGATAAATTACAGGTTTGTTGTGGTTGACATGTGGAGATAATCCAATTATTCGATGTTAACATAGAGTTTTATAATTAATGAATAAAGAATAGTCAGTAGTTCAATTCCTGTTACAAATGTTTCAATAGCATTGTCATTTATTTGCATACAGTGCATTACATAATATGATGTGATATTACCTAATTTTCATTATTTTGTATGTAAATCACCAGCCATTTCATCAGACATCCTGAGCTATTGGTAGGGTGTCAAACCTCATTAAACAAGTCGAGATTGTGTCGATTACTCTATTGATTGGATGATGAACTAAAAATATTCATTAGTATTCCTACAGAGTACATTGCTAGCAGAATACTTGCTGAAGGCTACAGGGTTGCTAACTACGATCATTAATATCCAAACCAATTGATAGTTTATAATTATATATGTCTTGTGTTGTAATTAATCAGCAGCATAACTAGGGTCATGTAGAGGTGGGGACAGTGGGGGCAGTCTGTCCCAGGCAGGGTTTTTATGGGTGCTGCATTTTTGAGTGTGCTGTATAAGCCTGTATAGGGGCTGGATGTGTGTGTGTGTGCGTGGAGTGGGGGTGGTGCTCCAGGTGGCACACTCTCTAGCTATGTCACTGGTAGTAATACTAAACTTAATGGTCATTTGTGACGTAGGCTCAAGGCAAGAACTTTAGGGGTGGTGATGGGAATGGGTCAATGAAATTGAATCCATTATTTTGGCTGGGAATTTGTCTTATTGATCCCTGGAGTGGGGATGAAAGCCAAAGGTGACTTTGGCAAGATCTGCTCATTCCCATCCTAGATATTGTACTTAGTACTAGCAACCGGAAGATATTCATCAATCATCATCATCACCATCAATATCGTCGTCATCATCACAACCACCACCATCGCCTTCATCATCATTCTTATATTTGAAATGATGACAATCACTACCATTATCATTGTAACCACCACCACCACCACCATCATTATCAATCATCATTATCATTATCAGTGTATTTTATTTTTACTTGTGTTTTTATTTCATATCAGTCCTAGTATTCCATGATGGACTTGTACATTTTCTTTGGGTTCATTCACTGTCATCTCTGGTCAAACTGTCCAACCCATGCCAGCATGGAAAATGGATGTTAAAGGATGATGATATATATATATATAATATATATATAATATATATATATATATATACACACACATAGATATAACACTGTTTATAGTACCATAGCACCACACATCTTTACTCATATACACATATCTGTCTGTCTGTCTGTCTGTCTGTCTATCAATCTGTCTATCTGTTAACCTATCAGTGTGTATGTTTGAGACTTTACATATTTTAACTGTTTGTCTTTCTCTCTTTCCTATCATAAATTGTATATGCAGGGCACTAAGTAGTCTGGAACAGACTGTACCTGTTAACATTCTTTCTTATGCTATATAACTGTGTGTGTGTCTGTGTGTGTGTTGACCTTAGTTCTGAGATCATCATCAACATCATTGTCCTCATTGCTGCCATCATCATAACATCATCATCTTCTTTCTGCTTGTCATGGTGGCTTGTGGTGAATGGTTTGACAGCATCTGATGAGTTAGAGGACTGAGTCATGTTTCAATGTCTGTTCTGACATGGTTTCTATAGCTGGATGCTCTTCCTGATGCCAACCATCCAACAAATTATATTGGGTGATTTTTTTATGTGGCACCAGCCACAAGATTAATGGGCCTAAAAAAGTCCTATAACTGGAGGAGAATAGGAGAGAGAGAAAGAAAGAAATAGTGTAGTCACTGTTGATGGGGTGGGGATGGGGTCAATGTTTCCTTCAATTTTTTTACTTTGATGTGAGCAGAAATCTATATTGTATGCAAATTTTGTCTTTCTTTATCTTTACAATCAGTTCGAGCACTCATTCCTCAAAATTACAAAATAAAAAAAAGGCGGGGCAGACAATTTTATTTTAAAACCCATTACTTTTCCTTTCCTAGATGTAAAACATGTGTGCCCTAGCACAAATACTCAGCTTGGTCCCTGGCCAGCGTTCTAAACATCAATACAGTCTAGATCCTGTAAAAGGACAGCTTTACCCCGGTGCCTGTTGGATTGAGGGGATGTCTCAAATGTAACTGACCCTTTAGCATTTAAACAAACCACATTTGGCCAAAATACTCCACCTCATTTTTGTTCAAACTGGCCAGACCTGACCTCCAAAACTGACCCTGTAATATCTATTTCTTTATTGCCCACAAGGGGCTAAACATAGAGGGGACAAACAAAGACAGACAAAGGGATTAAGTCTATTACATCGACTCCAGTGCATAACTGGTATTTATTTAATTGACCCCGAAAGGAAGAAGGCAAAGTCGACCTTGGTGTAATTTGAACTTAGAATGTAACGGCAGATGAAAGACCGCTAAGCATTTCGCCTGGCATGCTAATGTTTCTTATTTCTTTATTGCCCATAAGATTTCAGAACATTTATAAGTTGACCTTTTATTTATAAATGTTCTGAAATCTTTCACAGCCTTGGATTTTATCTCCTTCTGAAAATTTTTTTATATATACACATGCTGATATATGACCTACGTTGGACTCCTCATTCGCATAATCACCGAACCTGGAGCTTAACTATGGTCTGTCCACAGCACTTACTCAGCATTACCTGACACCTTTGGGTCTTCTCGACACCATTACCTCTCATAACCTCCTATATATATATATGTGTGTGTGTGTATGTTTGTTCCTCTAGCATTGCTTGACAACCGATGCTGGTGTGTTTACGTCCCCATCACTTAGCAGTTTGGCAAAAGAGACCGATAGAATAAGTACTGGGCTTACAAAAAGAATAAGTCCCGGGGTCGAGTTGCTCAACTAAAGGCGGTGCTCCAGCATGGCCACAGTCAAAATGACTGAAACAAGTAGATGAATAAAAGACTATATAAATCCACAACTACAGACATATTGAGGTGGAAAATGATATTTTTTATTCTCATTCATATGAACACAAGCCGTGATCTTTGCAAAGGGATTCACTATCAGAAATACATAACACATTTCATGTTATAGCAAGAGAAAGAAAAGAAAGACAAAGATGGAATTCTATCTCTCAGTCTTAAAAAATGCTATCTTGTGAATATAAATTAGTTTTCTATAGGCGCAGGAATGGCTGTGTGGTAAGTAGCTTGCTAACCAACCACATGGTTCCGGGTTCAGTCCCACTGCGTGGCATCTTGGGCAAGTGTCTTCTGCTATAGCCCCGGGCCGACCAATGCCTTGTGAGTGGATTTGGTAGACGGAAACTGAAAGAAGCCCGTCGTATATATATATATATTATATATATATATATATATATATATTATGTATGTGTGTGTATGTTTGTTCCTCTAGCATTGCTTGACAACCGATGCAGTTCGGCAAAAAGAGACCGAAAGAATAAGTACTGGGCTTACAAAAAGAATAAGTCCCGGGGTCGAGTTGCTCAACTAAAGGCGGTGCCCCAGCATGGCCGCAGTCAAATGACTGAAACAAGTAAAAGCGTAAAAGAGTAGTATGAATTTTCAATGATAAAAGAATCTTGTAAACTACTTTTTGATAAAAATATATTAAAATTGGAATTTTAAAGAATTTTCTAGACAGTGTAGACTTGAATAATTGCTTTCTTTTGCTAAAAGTTACATACTCCCCACTAATTGATAATTCTTGTTTTCTCCCCATTTGTCTTTTTCATTTCTCTCCATCACATTGCCTTTGCAATCACAGGTAAGACAATCCATTCAATAAATATTCTTGCCTTATAACTTTGGATATTTACAAAAAAAAAACAACACAGTCTCTTCTTCCATTATGATTCTATACGAGAAAGCACTTTTCTACAAATACTTGTCAATAATCCAATATAGTGTTCATTGTTGTTGTTGTTGTTGTTGTTGTTGTTGTTGATGTTGTTGCTGTTGATGTTGTTAGCATCATTTTAATGGTTCAAACCAGCAGTCTACCAGTCTTTCTTACTCTTCTGTTCTTTGTTAGACACCATGTATTATAACCACGAGTATTCTATTATTTTGCTCTTGGTTTCAGCCACAATTTATGTATGTACGTATGTATTTATATATATATTGTCCTTTGGTTTTTTTTTTTGGTTTTTTTAAACTCAAAATCTGGTGCTGGAAATTTTTTTTTTTTACTTCTTGTTTCTTTTTTGAAAAAATTATTTTCTCTACAGTTTGAAAAAAAAAAAATTTTACCTTTTCGTTCTGGTGCACTTTGATGTTGTTGCAATGTCCTTGGTTCTGCATGGTGTTCATTTTGTAACTGGTCCCAGATCAGCTTCATCTGCTTGTCAGTTCTGTCTCTGCTGTATGTTTTACAAACTGGAACCTTCTACAGGACACGTCTTGTCGTAATTCTCTTTTCATTTCTATTCATTTCACAGTGTTATCTCCTTTATTTTTGCTCCATGCTTTCATTGACAGATATCACCATTAAATACACCACCACCACCATCTCCTCCATTGCATGTGTAGTGTATCTTTCTTTATTATTTCTTCAAATATGTTTTAATTTCTCTCATTCAAACACCACCATGTAGATAATAGTACGACTGGATTGCTTTTATTGCGTGGTTTTTCTCTAGAATAGAATCTTTTCTTATTCAGTCATAGAAAAACTTCATTGTAATCATCTCTGAATTTCTTTTAAATGCAATTTATTGAATGAATCCCTTGTCTTCTTTTTAATCCATCCCTTTTGGTTTTTTGTTATATGAACAGTTTTGTAAAACATCCATATGAAGAACAGTCATGTCGTAAAGAGGTTTTATTTAATTTGAAGATGACACTTCATAAAATGTTTAATGTAGTTGGATCTATTTGCTTCTGGTTGTGTCATGCTGACAATTTCAAATAAGAATGAAATAGTGCTACACCTAATTACCTGGGAATAGTAATTTTAAGGTCTTTGTAATGAGTTAGAAAAAAAGAAATTAAATATGAATATTCTGTGCATCTTCTTTCTTGCTCTTCAATTTAAAATTCAAGCATCTAAGATTGATCTGGAAATGATTATCTCCCTTCCAGTAATTGACCACCAGGGCACATCATGTGAATGAGGTTGGCTGGAATGGCATTTACATGTCATAAAGATGGAAATTATACATTTCTAGTAGTTTTTTTTTCAAGAAACAGATGTCTTTTTAAAAGAGAAATAAACTTCAGAGATGCTTTGCCCCACGTAAAAACTACAGGAGTTACTCTGAGGTTTCACAAGCTCTTCTAAATCAACTGCAGTTATGGAAACCCTTCCATATCATCAGCAGGTATCTGAGGGTCACAAGTGTTTCGCCCCTTGGCCTTGAGTGAGACTTGAGTGAGGCAGTGAAGATTGAGCTAGTTTTCTCCTATGGAAAGGTTCCACTTGTGGTCTCTTATCAACCATAGCCATCATGAGCTGGTGTCAGCTGCCTTGCCTATTTCCTAAAAAGGAATAAGGAGGGAGACTTGGTGTAAATGTTTACAACAGGCTGTGATCTCATAAAGGTCCACAAACAACAATTAACTTTACACTTAGTATGGTATCATTAATATTGATTAATTCATACAATAATTAACAAATTGAATAATGATCGTTATCAAACACATTGATATTGGATTCTTTGATAAAGTCAAGAATATAATTTTGGCTTCAATATTACTGCCATTTTATTAGATAATGGTAAGGAACTCTTAAGAGAGCTGAACAGTAGGAGGTCCTCAGAGAAGAACCCCACCATCTCAGGCAAGTGTTTTGGCCCTTAACGTCTTACACAGGGGTTGGACTGCATCCAGGTCATGTATCCTGGGTACCCTTATGCTGACACTTTTTAGCCACTTGGATATCAGAGACTTATGCATTTAAACTGCTCGGAGATTCCATCTGATTGGAACTCCTCTCTGTTAATTCAGCTTTCAAACTTACTCAAAAATCAAATAATCTTGGTTGTCATGACAGTGAGACATCAATGCTATCAGAATGACTCACTCAGAGTTATCCTTGTTCGGAGTTGATACTTGTTTGTGTCGGGCATGTGGAAGAGAGTGTAATTGGGGAGGAGGAATTAAACGACATGCAAGGTACATGAAGCCCAGTTACAACTACAGCCGGCTATTGCCGGTAAAGGTTTTAGCTGCCAATTCTGTACAAGACATTGTAGATCTTTAGCTGGGCTAAAAAGTCACATTCGATCACAGCACCAATAAGAGTTAAGCTTCGTGCAATGGCCATACTCGATAACGAGAGGGCAGCCATCATGTATGTATGTATGTGTGTGTGTGTGTATGTATATATATATATATATATTATATATTATATATATATATATATATGATACATATATGTATATAATTAATAAATATGTTTCTATGTAACCTAGGAAATTGCTGAAGGTACCAATCTACAGATACCAAAACTGAAGGTACAACACTGAAAGTGTCGTGGTGGAGGGTATTCATGGTGGAGGGTATTTATGGTGGACTCTATTCCTGGTGGAGGGTAGATCAGTAATGACTTTGGTGCAAGTGAGAACGGATCTCAGAATCTTGGTCTTCACAGGAAAACTGATGTAAGATCAACATAAAAGGGAAGTTAATGATATGTTTTGTATTGATATTTAGGATGATGATGATGATGATGATGATGGTATGGGTAATGATGGGAAGGTGGTGAGCTGGCAGAATCGTTTGCACACCGAGCGAAATGTTTAGCAGTATTTCGTCTTCCGCTATGTTCTGAGTTCAAATTCCGCCGAGGTCGACTTTGCCTTTCATCCTTTTGGGATCGATTAAATAAGTACCAGTTATGCACTGGGGTCGATATAATCGACTTAATCCGTTTGTCTGTCCTTGTTTGTCCTCTCTGTGTTTAGCCCCTTGTGGGTAGTAAAGAAATAGGTATGGGTAATGATGGTTGTAAGTGTGACTCTCATGATGATGATCATCATCGTTGTTTAACGTCTGTTTTCCATGCTGGCATGGGTTGGACGGTTTGACAGGAGCTGGCCAGTCTCCGATTGTCTGTTCTGGTACGGTTTCTATGGCTTGATGCCCTTCCTAATGCCAACCACTTTACAGAGAGTGCTGAGTACTTGTTTATGTGCCACCTGCATGGGTGCATTTAGGCAGCACTGGCACAAGTGTATTTTATGTGGCACCAGCACCTGTGAAGGACAAATCTGTATGTATGGACGACACTGTGATCCCTACTTAGCTTGACACATCTTCTCAAGTACAGCAAATTGCCACAACCCTTGGTTCCTTGTCATTACCTTAGTGAGGCCATGCCCAGTCCCTTGTCAATAACATTACCACCACCACCATCACTACTATCACCACCACTACCATCATCATCATCGTCATCATCATTACCACCATCACCATCACCCCTCCCAACATCATCATTACCATCATCACAACCTTCATCACTTCAAGTCTGCAGCTGTAAGGAAGAGAGCTCTCATGTTTTGGGATGACAAACCGTAATCAGAGTGTTCACTCTCTCTCCACTTTTTCGTGACAATTTTTGTGAACTCTGACTGCTATTTCTAGCTGATTCAGTGACTCTGTTTCGACTTGATTGATACCAAAGTGTTGATTGATACCAAGTTGATAGAATGCCTTGCAATAAATGTTCTGGTTCTTTGTGTTGGGTTCAAATCCAGCTGAAGTCAAACTCATGGGCTACCCAGGGTAGCACACTTTGTGACTGCTACTGAAACAGACCGTTGGTTCCCAGACAGACAGATATAAGCCCCTCCCCTCTAATAATAATTGAATTTGTTTTGCTAGAATCAGAATAGTCTGGGCAAAGTTCAGTTCAGAGAGCTCCTACCTCTACTGGTGACAAAGGACCTCTCGCTCAGAGTAAATGGTAGACTGTATGATGCAGTGAAACATGGGTTGTGACTGCTGAGGACATGTGTAAGCTTGCAAGGAACAAAGCTAGTATGCTTTGCTGGATGTGTAATGTCAGTGTGCATACACAACAAAGTGTGAACGCCCTCAGAAAAAAGTTGGACATAAGCATCAGATGTGGTGTGCAAGAGAGACGACTGTGCTGGTATGGTCATGTGCTGCGTAAGGATGAGGACAGCAGTGCGAAAAAGTGTCACACCCTAGCAGTTGAGGGAACCTGTGGAAGAGGTAGACCCAGGAAGACCTCGGATGAGGTGGTGAAGCACGACCTTTGAACATTGGGCCTCACTGAGGTGATGACAAGTGACCAAGATCTTTGGAAATATGCTGTGCTTGAGAAGACACAGCAAGCCAAGTGAGACCATAACTGTGGTCTATGTCAGTGCAGCATAACCAGCCCATTTAAGAGTACCCTTCAATCGTTGGGCAATAAACTGTGCTTGTGAAGACCTGTTGAGTCAAGTGAAATCATTGTCGTGGCCGATGACAGTGCCACCTGATTGACACCCATGCTGGTGGCACATAAAAAGCACCATTTGAGCATGATCATTGCCAGTGCTGCCTGACTGGTTCCCGTGCTGGTGGCACATAAAAAGCTCCATTCATGTGTGGTCAATGCTAGTACTGCCTGACTGGTCCTGTGCCAGTGGCACGTAAAAAGCACCCACTACATTCTTGGAGTGGTTGGCGTTAGGAAGGGCATCCAGCTGTAGAAACACTGCCAGATCAGACTGGAGCCTGCTGCAGCCTTCTGGCTCTCCAGCTCTCAGTCAAACCGTCCAACCCATGCCAGCATGGAAAACGGACGTTAAATGATGATGATGATGATGTGTGTGGTATGCTTAGTTGTGCTGTTTACTGTATGTTATATTTGTAAGTTTTGGGGTTTTGGTTGTGTTGTTGTTGTTGTTGTTATTATTAGTTAGTAGAAGCAGTAAGGCGGTGAGGTGGCTGAATCGTTAGCATGTTGGACGAAATGCTTAGTGGTATTTCGCCTGTCGCTATGTTTTGAGTTCAAATTCCGCCGAGGTCAACTTTCCCTTTCATCCTTTTGGGGTTGATTACCTAAGTACCAGTTGGGGGGGGGGGGGTCAATATGATCAACTGTCCCCCTCCCCACAAAATCCAGGTCTGGTGCCTATAATACAAAGGATTATTATTATTATTATTATTAGTAGTAGTAGTAGTATCATCATCATCATGGCTATTATTATTATTACTAACTGGCCCTGTGCCGTCAAAAATGACGGCTAATTGTCGTATTCTATGTATAGATATGGCTGGTAAATCAAATTAATACACATGTCAATGTTATCTTTTGGTTGTCTTTTGAGATGTGACATCAATCATCGTTACTGAAAGAATGCTGGTTCACGCAGACAAACATTCACATACTTCCCTTGTACACGCATATACTCACACAAAGTTGAAACGCTGTTTGATTTTTCTTTTCAGCATTAACTGTTCACCATCCCGCTTCCATTACACACACATACAAACATTCACATACCTCCCTTTTACATACACACACATACTCACACAGAGTTGGAACGCTGTTTGATATCTTTTCACCGTAGAATTTCCATCATCCCACTACCAGGTTTGCCATCACCCATTCCTTTATCATTCATATGTTGTGACAGAGAAAAACACAAGAGTATTATTATAGTAGATTATTATTATTATTGTTAAGGCAGTGAGCTGGAAGAATCGTCAGCACGCCGGGCGAAATGCTGAGCAGTATTTCATCTGCCGCTATGTTCTGTGTTTAAATTCTGCTGAAGTTGACTTTGTCTTTCGTCCTTTCAGGGTCGATAAATTAAGTACCAGTGAAACACTGGGGGTCTATATAATTGATTAGCCCCTTCTCCCAAAATTTCAGGCCTTGTACCTACAGTCATCATCATCATCATTGTTTAACATCCACTTTCTATGCTGGCACGGGTTGGACGGTTTGACTGAAGACTGGCAAGCCAGGAGGCTGCACCAGGCCCCAATCTGATCTGGCAGAGTTTCTACGGCTGGATGCCCTTCCTAATGCCAACCACTCCAAGAGTGTAGTGGGTGCTTTTTACGTGCCACCGGCACGGGAGCCAGTCAGGGTGCACTGGCATCGGTTACATTTGGATGGTGCTTTTCATGTGCCACCGGCATGGGAGCCAGTCAAGTGGCCCTAGCATGGAAAGGATTATTATTATTATTGTTATTGTTATCTGAAGGCAGTAAGCTGGCAGAACTGTTAGCATGCCGGGTGAAATGCTTTGCAGCATTTTGTCCATCTTTATGTTCTGAGTTCAATTCTGCTAAGGTTGACTTTGCCTTTCATCCTTTTGGGGTTGATGAAATATGTACAAGTTGCATACTGGGGTTGATGTAATTGACTTACTCTCCATTTCTCCAAAATTTCAGGTCTTGTGCCTATGCTAGAAAAGATTATTATTATTATTATTATTATTATTATTATTATTATTATTGACTGAGAGAGCAGCACACACTGTCAAAGTCATGCTGGGGTACAAATATGCAAAGCCTGATAACTAATCTGTCTGATAAGGGTCCACTTGGCATATGCATCACAACCTTAAGTGCATGACATAGTGATCTCATATCAAGACAAACAGTGCATGACCTTGCAGGTGGGGCCCAGTTAGAACTTTCTTCAGGTTGAGTAGCCCATCCCACTCCAAAGGTCCTTGAATAAGGGTTGTTTAAGGATTATGAATGAAACGCCTATGTTTTCAGAGGTGGACTATTCAAACCTTAAAGAATCCCTTCTAACATATGGCTATGATGCTCCCCCACTACTCCTGCTCATGATTAGAGATGCACATATCATCAGCCCCTAAGGGACATGCTCAACTGGTTAAGGTGAAGCAACTGACAAACAAACTTGTGGTATTGAGCAGAATATTTGCTGTAGCCCATCTTTTATTATTATTATTATTATTATTATTATTATTGAGTGAGAGAGCAGTGCATGCCATCAAAGTGACACTGGGGTAAAATATGCGAAGCCCAGTATACCCATCATGACTACCCGTCTGATAAGGGTACACCAGGCACATGCATCACAATCATATGTGCGCGACATGGTGATCTCATATCAAGATAAACAGCACATGACCTTGCAGGTGGGGCCCAGTTAGAATTTTCAAAATTTCAGAATATTATTATTATCATCATCGTCATCATTATTATCATTACCATTATTATTATTATTATTATTATTATTATTATTATTATTATTAATGAGATTTTTGTTACTTCTCTGGCATCAAAAGTTTCCTGTTAACAGAGATTAACTTTTGTTCAAGCAGAATTCAAAACATGACTGAGTCTCTACTATTATTAATGGTGGAAAGTCTTTTGTATTTTGAATTTTGGTTGAGAGATAAAAAAAAAAAAAAAAACCTTCTCTGTCTGCAGGAAACCTTTGGTACCAGAAAAGTAACAAAAAGTTCTGATAAAAAAGAATGTTTATTTATTTATTTACCTTTTAGTTCATTATTAACATACACATTCACACACACACACACACTTACAAATATGAATACTTACCTGTGTGTGTGTGTGTGGTATGAAAAAAAAAAGAAACAAACATGAAGATGTGGTACAAAAACAGATAAAAAGCAAACAGTCAGGGTATGTTAGGTTTACACTCAAGGAAATTCGAACTCTTTTACATTTCAAGCATGTTTTCCTACAGAAAGAAACAGATGAGGAGAGAAAAAAAAGGAGAGAAAAAGGGACAAATGTGTCTCAACCAGATGATCACTGCATGCTAAAATGACCGGAAAAGGAAGAGGGCACTAGTGGCATGGGTGCCAAGGGGGAGGGTCAATGGTGACCTTGGCATATGTGTTTGTATGAAGCTAATGTGTATGTTATGTAGGGCAACATGCCATCCTTGAGGAGACCTATTGAGTCAAGTGCATCAAAATCAAATTACAGTCAAATGGAAATTGTAGTTGTGGTCCCTGTGCCGGTGGCATGTAAAAAGCAACATCCAAACATGGCTGATGCCAGCGCTGCCTTGACTGGCTCCCTTGCTTGTGGCACGTAAAACGCACTATCTGATTGAGGTCGATGCCAGCCCCCTTCTTGCCCTTCTGCTGATGGCACATAAAAAAGCACCCACTACCCTCTCAAAGTGGTTGGCATTAGGAAGGGCATCCAGCTGTAGAAACACTGCCAGATCAGACTGGAGCCTGGTGCGACCTCCTGGCTTCCCAGGTCCCAGTCGAACCATCCAACCCATGCCAGCATGGAAAATGAACGTTAAGCAATGATGATGATGATGATGATGACATATATATGTATGTCTGTATATACACATAAATATATACATATAGATATGATATGCATACATATGAAGATACAAATGTTGAATTGTGTTGAGAGAGATGTGTTTGGTAGTTGTAGAGTATATTGAATATTGAATCTGAATTTTTATCATGTCACTTAAATTTCACGCCACTCTGGTGTAAAACTCAATACTAATGAACTAACATATCATCATCATCATCATCATCATCATTTAACGTCCGCTTTCCATGCTAGCATGGGTTGGACGGTTCAACTGGGGTCTGGGGAGCCCGAAGGCTGCACCAGGCCAGTCAGATCTGGCAGTGTTTCTACAGCTGGATGCCCTTCCTAACGCCAACCACTCCGAGAGTGTAGTGGGTGATTTTATGTGCCACCGACATATATATATGGAAAAATAGTCAAGATAGAAAATGCTAAAATAATTTTATAAAAAAACATTTCATTACCAGTTTCAGTCATTGAGACTTTTTCAACTGTAAGTATGGAAAACAATTAAATTTAGAAAAATTAAAAGAAAAGTTTTTATTAAAGAATATTTGTATAGTGTTCAAATACAAGGGGAATTTTCCTTGTTTCTGCTTGTCTCTGTCTCTCTTGTTTACTCTTGTGAGTTTGAGCATGTTGAGTATATATATATATATGACAAAAAATAATTTTTGCCTCTTTTTTTATGGAGACAAAGATTAAAAACATTGATATATATATATACCACCATGCTAGAGATAGCAGTCAAAACTTGATTCTAAAACCACTTCACATATTCATACAGCACAAGTTCCGATCTGGTAATTCTTAGAATGGTATTTGCCCCTCGGCTTCCATTTCCATTCTCAGACTTGTGTGTCTTTTACCTCCCTAGTCAGGTGGGTTGTGTTGTTTGAAACTGCATTTTCTTTACATCTGTGAACACATTGTTCCAGGATAAAATCCCCAAATTTGGCAACTTTGAACTGGCTGTGACTGGGGTAAGTTTGTTTTCATTTGTTTTACTCTCTTCTGGCTATGGCTGGTCTCCTAGAAGACTTGTGTGAGTGCAGTTACTTTTTTTTCATTTTTTATTATTTGGCACATTCTATTAGAATTCAGCACTTCTTCAGAATCTAGATGGTGAAACTGTACACCAAACCATTCATAGACTCAATAGAATCATTAATACTGAGATAAATTGTAATTAGATATAATTAATTAATTCCAACTTCAGGGCAAGGGAAGACAAATTTAGTCATGGTTGTAATTTGTTGTTTTAAATGAATTGAAAAAATTACCAACTTAGAGTTAGGTGACAGGATTAGGATTAGATCATTGCTATGATATGACAAAGGATAATCCAATAAGGATGGTTAAGACGTACCAATAATAAATCAATAAGCATGTTAAAATACCCTAGGGATTAATCAATGAAGATGTTGGGATGTACCAATTATAAATCAATTAGTATGTTAGGCTACGTCAGTATGAAGTTTTATGAAAAAGTTAAGATATGACAAAGAGAAAATAGTTTGGCTGCGAGGACCGGACAGTGATAAGACTGGAAGAAAAATTTAGACCTGACAAAAATCTAGTAATGTTGTTAAGATTTGAAACAGAAACACTTCAAATTAGATATTCTTTTCTACTCTAGGCACAAGGCCCAAAGTTTTGGGGGAAGGAGCCAGTCGATTAGATTGACCCCAGTATGCAACTGATACTTAATTTATCGACTCTGAAAAGATGAAAAGCAAAGTTGACCTCGGCGGAGTTTGAACTCAGAAAGTAAAGACAGATGAAATACCGCTAAGCATTTCGTCTGGCGTGCTAACGCTTCTGCCAGTTTGCCGCCTTAGTTCAAATTCGATATTGTGGAAGAGAGATGAAATGAACGGAGATGAGAATGTCGTAGATAATATTGGTAACAGGGATGAGAAGTAGCTACAAAGTAAGAATGTCTTTAATCTTTTACTTGCTTTAGTCCTTAGACTGCAGCCATTCTGGAGCTCAACATTGAAGAATTTTCGGTGTATGATTTGACCCCAGGACATATTTTCTTAAGGCTAACACTTATTCTATTGATCTCTTTCAATGAACTGCTAAGTTATGGGGATGCAAACACACCAACGCTGGTTGTTAAATGGTGTTGGTAGTGGTGGGACAAACACAGCCACAAAGGCACACACATGTGTGTATATACACGATGGGCTTCTTTCAGTTTCCATCTGCTAAGTCCATTCACAAGGCTTTGTTTGGCCCCAGGCTATAGTAGAAGACACTTGCCCAAAGTGCCATGCAGTGGGACTGAACCTGGAAGTATGTAGTGGGGAAGCAAGTTTCTTACCACACATCCACTCCTGTGCCTCTGAAAATAATTTTTGTTTTTTAACTTAAATGGATGTTAGAAGCATTTTGAACTTTTTAAACTGAAAAAAACCAATTTGAATTAATTAAATCAGTATGGTATAGTTTATAAAAGGAAGAAAGTAACGATTGATTTTTCTGAAGATTTCTTTTGAAGACAGCCTTGATTGTTATCAATCATTGATTGACTGATTTAACGAGGAGTAGACTTATTCCATGGCTCAGTTTAATACCTCCACCAGCTGGTCCTTTGAGTGTCTTTATCAGAGTCCACTCTATTTACAAACATTTGAGCTAGGTTTCTGGTTTGTAGGTACCTCCTTCCTTCCTTCCCACCAGTCTTAGAGGCCCCTTAAAGGGTCATGGGTCCTACCTTTGCTCCTGACCAAATGATTAAAAAGAAATTAACATGAAGTTATTGACTTCATTTGGAAACTTACAGCTTGTAATATTGTTCTCCTTACAAATTGTCCTGGGTAAGACTATGAAGAGCATCCAGTAATGAGGCCCTGGTATGGGAAATCCAGGGTTCCTGAGGAGTGTGGAACCCCTTCTTAGCCTCTATTGTCCCTAGGTCTACTCTGACCTGGAGTAACAGCCCATGTCAGGGTCCTGCCTATGGGTTCATTAGCATGTCATAGAACTGCATCCAGAAGGAAGTCACTCACAAACTCCCTAATGGACCCAAAGCAGATGGGGGCCCCTCATCTCTTTAGCTGCTCATCTAAGAGAAGATAACTTCATACAAATGTTGCATCTTGGTAACTACTGGACTTGTGGCATTTGTTGTACCAGACCACTCCAAGTTTGACGGACAGGAAGGTGGCACTGGCTCTACACAAGCCATCCTCATGACAATAATATTCATTGTGCAGGTTGCACAGCAAACCACAATACCGGTGCCATTATCCATTATGAGTCCAGTGATAATAGGGAGAGAGGTGACGGGGACAGGTGGAGGGTGCTACTGGATGTGTCTGGCTTTGACCCTTTACCCAAACAACTGTCGGACGATGATCATTTTCCACAGACCTTGGGTAGATGTGGGGCTTTCATACGACACAACCAAACATTGAACTCAGAACATAGACAGATGAAAACCACAGGACCTTGCCAGACTCCAGTGTCTGCTTTGACATGGTTTTATTGTTAACCATTTTACAGTGCTTTTCATGTGGCACCAGCACTAGTGAGGACACCATTTGTCTTGTAAGGCAAGAGCCTTCAACTGAAGCAAGGTGTAGTATGGAGGGAGGTAGCTTTATGCCAGCTGAGGAGAGGTTAAAGTATGAATAGAGGGACAGGAACTGGTGCCTTGCTGTTTGATATGGTATGATTTCGGTCAATAATTGACCTCTGACGGAGGAAAACTTAGAGGACATGATGAATAATCTCCATGTTTTCTTCTCAAAATAGACAGCCAGAGGGAATGGGTCCAACATATTTTTATAGAATTATAGAAGCAGAACAGACAGAAATAGTTTTGTGGCTCTTTGATGCTGGAATATTTATGTGGATGTATTAACCGATTAATTAATTAATTAATTCTAATGAGGATAATCAAAGGAAAATAAACAACAGTTACAAACATAGACGTATTTGTATACAAAATGTTGCAACTTTCAGTACTGGCTTTAAATTCTGTATAATATCTGTAGAGATAACTTTAAAAAATGGTTTGCACTGCTAACACAGGTAGGACACAGTATTGACCTCTAAACCTTCAATATAGTTGATAGTGTATAATAGTTACTAAACGAAATATGATGTCCTTACCAGCAATTGTAGTGTAACAGTTACAAATGTTTTTAAAATAAGCATTTTTATGGATTAGTAAATTGTGCTGGAAATCTAAATGTAGCTATGTTTGAATGACATTGCTTGCTATTTTTTTCTGTAATTTTTTCCTGACGAAGCAACTAACTTTTACACCTCTTCCACAATATGCTTCTCTGCCTAGTTCTAACCAAGTTTGTTACTGCTTTCATCGTCAGACAAGGGAATCGATAAAATTCCATTCCATACTGCTACTGGGGTAGTTGTCTGTTGAAGATAAACGAAAAGAAGTTTAAATTAATTACCAAGATTCCTTGCTGGTGTTAATTGGGTTAATTGCTAAGAAATAGAATATTTAATTCTACATGACAAGATTTTATAAAAAAAAAAAGAAAAAGAGAAAGTAAACAAGAATAGGCGCAGGAGTGGCTGTGTGGTAAGTAGCTCGCTTACCAACCACATGGTTCCGGATTCAGTCCCACTGCGTGGCACCTTGGGCAAGTGTCTTCTGCTATAGCCCCGGGCCGACCAATGCCTTGTGAGTGGATTTGGTAGACGGAAACTGAAAGAAGCCTGTCGTATATATGTATGTATGCGTGTGTTTGTGTGTCTGTGTTTGTCCCCCTAGCATTGCTTGACAACCGATGTGGTGTGTTTACGTCCCCGTCACTTAGCGGTTCGGCAAAAGAGCCCGATAGAATAAGTACTGGGCATACAAAAGAATAAGTCCCGGGGTCGAGTTGCTCGATTAAAGGCAGTGCTCCAGCAGGGCCGCAGTCAAATGACTGAAACAAGTAAAAGAGTAAAGAAATATATAGTCAGACTAAACTAGAAGCCTTTTTTCCAAATAGAACCCCATTGAAGACTTTCTGAGACTCACAAGAGAGTAGGTAGACGCCCTCTGGAGTAAATGTTGGCTGCCAGACTGTTTTTAGTTGGGATTATGTTGAGGAATTTAATAACTGAAGAAAACTCTGCTAATTTCAAGAGAATGGAAGCAAGATTGTTATGAACATTCTAGGGACATAATTAAAGGTGCATTATTCAGTGAGCTTTAACGAAATAGTCAACATCAGTATTTTCATCTGTTTTCTTCCTTTTGTTTCTGGTTAATAATGTCTTCCACACTATCTTCAGAAACTAGATTATTTCAGCACATTTCATCTGCCACAAATATCTTCCTTCTTTTTTTTTTCTTATTCTTTTTGTTTTTCTAGAATTTCCATTGCTATTTCGATTTCTTTGCATCTCAAATTTATCTTGGATTATGATAACGATAACAATTTGAAAATTACTATTTTAAAATCTCACAGCGAGTGATATCCAGCAACAGTACTTTTGGAGTAAAGATTGTTTGCCAACATAACATGGCAGTCCTGGTTTAGGGTGCATGTTGCTGTAATTTAGCCCCAGGAGACATCGTATCCAGCTGCCTATACGACACAATCTGTGTCCTTATATTTTTCGAAAAAGGGAATCTAGCACCCCAACTCAGCTAAAAAATCACGATACACAGATATTGTTTTGAGTTGAGTGGGGGTGCTAAATTCCCTTGTTTGAAAAATATAAGGACACAGATCATGTCATATAGCCAGCTGGAGACGATGTCTCCTGGGGCTAAATTACAGCAACATTCGTCCTAAACCACGACTGACATGTTATGTTGGCAAACAATCTTTACTCCAATGATAACAATTACTAGAATAAAAAATTCTTTCTACTATAGGCATTGGGCCTGAACTATTAGGTGAGGGGGCTTAGGCAATTACCTCGACTCCAGTACTCGACTGGGTCTTGTTTTATTGACCCCTAAAACAATGAAAGGTTTTGGTGTGATTTGAATTCAAAATGTGAAGATTCCAAAGATATGTCACTAATCATTTTATCCAACCTACTAACAATTGTGCCTTTTATCATTATTATTATTATTATATTATTATTATTATTATTATTATTATTATTATGATGATGATTATTTAATGTCTGCTTTCCATGCTGGCATGGGTTGGGCAGTTTGACACGGGGCTTGCTTGCAAGGAACTGTTCATATTCCAACTAATAACCTTTTCTGCTCGAGGCACAAAACTTGAAATTTAGGGGCAGGTTGCTAGTTGATTACATTGACCCTCCCCACTCCCTAGCGCACAACTGGTACTTGTTTCATCGACCCCCAAAAGGATGACAAAGTCAGCTTCAGCAGGATTTGAAAAGCTGTTGAGCATTTTGTCTGACATGTTGCTGATTAGGCCAGCTCACCTCCTTTTATTATGGTGGTGGTGATGATGATGATGATGATAATAATCCTTTCTACTAAAGGCACAAGGCCTGAAATTTTGGGGGAGGGGACTAGTCGATTACATCGACCCCAGTGTTTCACTGGTACTTAATTTATTGACCCTGAAAGGATGAAAGGCAAAGTCGACCTTGGAATAATAACAATAGTAATAATAATAATAATAATAATAGTAACAGTAATAATAATAATAATAGTAACAATAATAATAATAATGGTTTCAAATTTTGCCACAAGGGCAGAAATTTTGGAGGGAGGGGATGAGATGAGTTGATTGCGTTGACCCCAGTGCATAACTGGTACTTAATTTATTGCCCCCCCCCAAGGATGAAAAGCAAAGTTGACCTCAGTAGGATTTGAACTCAGAACGTAGTGGCAGACAATATGCCGTTGAGCATTTTGTCCGTTGTGCTAATGATTCTGCCAGCTTGTCACCTTAATAATAACAAGAGCACTCAGAGAGCACAAACCGCCACCAAGGCAACACCAACGTCCTCTCAACGATTAGCCAGAGATGATTTTTAAAACAAGAATATCTGAAATAAACTCGACTGCTCTCACAAACGAGAATACTAAAAATGAACCCAACTGCTCTCAAAAATTAAGTAAAAAAAAAAGCAGGAAAAATAATCCAGAATCCTTGTCCGGTACTGGATTGATCCCAAAATCTAATCAGTTTGTGCCAGTCACGAGGCCAAACATGCCTGAAAGTTTTGGCATCCGTGTCGGTGACATGTAAAAACCACCAACTGATCGTGGCCGTTTGGCAACCTCCTCTGGCCTCTGTGCCGGTGGTACGTAAAAAGCACCAACCAATTGTGGCCATTTGCCAGCCTCCTCTGGCCCCTGTGCCGGTGGCACGTAAAAAGCACCCACTACACTCGTGGAGTGGTTGGCATTAGGAAGGGCATCCAGCTGTAGAAACACTGCCAGATCAAGATTGAAGCCTGGTGCAGCCTCCTGGCTTCCCAGACCCCGGTCAAATCGTCCAACCCATGCTAGCATGGAAAATGGACATTAAACGATGACGATGATGATGGTTCTTGAGATATCTTGTCCACAGACAAACAAACAAACGTGACTGAAAACAATGCTCCCCCCCCACCTTCACTAAGGCAGAGGTAATAACAACAACAACAATAATAATAATAATGATAATGATAATTTAATTATGAGAAGTATTTAATATTTTCTATTGCTGATGGAAACCTGGCTTGTTTTTTTGCACCATTTTTCAATGATTGAGTGCAGCACTTTACAGTTATTTTGTGCAACACATTGCAGCTGGGTGCACTTCACTGCATATTTGCTGTCATTAATTCTATGTCAGTGTTTTCTAGTTTGTTTTGCAGTTGTTACCGTAACAAATTCTTTCTTGGATTCCTTATCTAGCCACCACTGTCATCAAAGAGTTATCGATTTCCTATGACTACCATCTCACTTGGCTCGACAAGTGAGATCATAGATGTGGCCGACGCTGGTGTCTCGTGACTGGCACCCTTGCTGATGGCACGTAAAAAGTACCCAGTACACTCTCAGAGTGGTTGGCGTTAGGAAGGGCATCAAGCTGTAGAAACATTGCCAGATCAAGATTGGGGCCTGGTGGAGATCCCTGGTTGACCAGTTTTCAGTCAAACTGTCCAATCTATACCAGCATGGAAAAACGGATGTTCAGTGATGATGGTGATGATGATGATGATGATACTGGTGCTGGCTTGGCTGGGTAGTTAACAAGTCTACTTTGCAGTTGTGTGGTTTCAGGTTCAGTCCCACTGCGTGACACCTTGGGCAAGTGACTTCCACTATAGTTTCAGGTTGACCAAAGCCTTGAGATTGGATTTGGTAGATGGAAACTGTGTGCTTGTGTGGGTGTGTGTATGTGTGTGTATACACATACTCACACATGCACACACACACATACACACACACACACACATCTCTCTCTCTCTCTCACATTGTTATCATCATCCATCGATCTTTTCATGCTGGCATGGGTTAGATGAGTCCCACTGTTTTCTGTCATGGTGTGTGTTATCCAACTCATACAAAAACAAAGTTGGCTGGTTTTCTTTGTTGCTGTATCTGTTTACAGTGTGGACCAGATCCATTTTATCATGTCGCTGGCACCAGAGAGGTGTCCTTATGTCACAAGACTAAAGAGAACCCACTATCTCCCTGCATAACCTCCTGGACCAGCAGCTCCTAACCATGGCTCCTAGGGCCTCATGTGGCCCTCAAGCATCCTTCCAACAGATGGTTTTGCCTTCTATAAACATACATTTTTGTTCAATTGATTTCTCTTCTCTTTCACTTGTTTCCGTCATTTGACTGCGGCCATGCTGGAGCACTGCTTTTAATCGAGCAACTCGACCCCGGGACTTATTCTTTTGTAAGCCTAGTACTTATTCTATCGGTCTCTTTTGCCGAACCGCTAAGTGACAGGGACGTAAACACACCAGCATCGGTTGTCAAGTGATGTTGGATGGGACAAACACAGACACACAAACATACACGCACACATATATATATATACATATATATATACATATATACGGCGGGCTTCTTTCAGTTTCCGTCTACCAAATATCCACTCACAAGGCTTTGGTCGACCCGAGGCTATAGTAGAAGACACTTGCCCAAGGTGCCACGCAGAGGGACTGAACCCGGAACCATGTGGTTGGTAAACAAGCTACTTACCACACAGCCACTCCTGTTTTACTTGTCTTTTTTTTTTTTTTGGTGTGGCCCCTTATAAAAAATCTAGGTTTTGGATCTGACCCAAATATCAAAAAGGTTGAGAAGCACCGTCCTGGACTATACAGATCCATAGGATCGGATCAGTGATCTTTGTTCTATCAAAGCTACTCATGGGAACCTCAAACAAGCTGTCTTTCATCTCTCAAAAGCAATTGTTGTTAAGCAACTGTGATGTTCTGGCATTCATTATTATATCAGCTTTGGGCTCTGTGATTATGGTATATTGTTTGCCACAGAATATATTTTCAGTTCTATGGGTTGTATTCTACTATGTTGGACTCTGTAAGCCTGCTTGCTAATGGCCATATCTGTTATACAGTTGAACTACTAACACATTCTCTTCAGTTATTTAAATTAGATGTTATGGGCACGAGCACCATATGACCGTGATCATTGACAGAGCGGCTAACTGGCTTCCGTGCCAGTGGCACATAAAAGGCACCATTCGAGTGTGATCGTTACCAGCTTCTCTTCACTGGCACTTGTGCCCCGTGCTAGTAGGGTGCTAAGAGCACCATCTGAGCATGATCGTTGCCAGAGTGGCTATCTGGCCTCCGTGCCGGTGGCACGTAAAAGCCACCATTCAAGCGTGATCGTTACCAGCATTGCCTTACTGGCACCTGTGCCATTGGCATGTATAAATAAAAAAAATTCGAGCAAGATCATTGCCAGTACCGCCTGACTGGCTCCCATGCCGGTGGCACATAAAAGCACCCACTACACTCTCGGAGTGGTTGGTGTTAGGAAGGGCATCCAGCTGTAGAAACTCTGTCAGATCATGACTGGAGCCTGGTGCAGCCATCTGGTTTGCCAGCCATCAGTCAAATTGTCCAACCCATGCCAGCATGGAAAGCGGACGTTAAACAATGATGATGATGATGATGATCTCTGTGTTTTGCCTTGATACCATTGAGATTGTTATTCATTCTAGAGCTGGTCTTTTCTTCACAGGTCTTCGACGTCTGATAGCAATTCACTACAGACATGTCTGTTGGTCTCATAGTTTTGTTTGTTTAGATTTGTGTGCTTTTATCAACACAGAAGAGTTTTAGAAGACATGCAAGAATTATGCCAGCGTGCTCTGGAATCTATTATTATAGATTACTACATTTTTTACAAGCTTAAGTTAAATCCTCTTCAAATCTTAATCTTTTGGGGAATGTTTGCTTGACTTAAAACTAAAACCAAAGCGAATGGCATGGACTTTCGTCAAAGAAGGACACCTCCCAATTCTGACCTTCTTAAAACATCTTCAGTTTCTTGGCTTGTTTGTCTGCTGTAGAGAGTCTTTTAGTTGGTATTGCAATGCTCTTCGGAGATGTAGTTTCATGCCTTCATAGTCCTGGCGTTGTGTTTTGAAATTGCTGATTGTGTGTGTGTAAATACTACAAATGATAATCATAATGTTATCGTCATTGTCATCATCGTTTAACATCCACTTTTCCATGCTGGCATGGGTTGGACAGTTTGACTGAAAATTACTAAACCAAGGGGCTGCACCAGGTTCTGATCTGATTTGGCCCTTCCTAACGCCAACCACTCCGAGAGTGTAGTGGGTGCTTTTACATGCCACCGGCACAGGGGCCAGTCAGGTGTCACTGGCATTGGCCATGCTCAAATGGTGCTTTTTACGTTCCACTGACACACAAGCACAGTATATCCCCAAAGGTCTTGGTCACCTGTCACTGACCTTTGACAGGTGAGGTGGTGTTTTAAAATTTTTAAAAGCAGCAAATATTAACTGAAGAAAGAACTCAATACCTGGTGTATAGTTAAATATTATTCTCTTGCATGCTGTTTCAGCTCAGAACAGTTGGTGATCTTCCTGGGGTCACCTGGTGGACCACATTAGGGTGCCTAAGCCAATGAGCTAGCCTTTATGTGGTCACTGAACCAGCTGGAAATAGCAGGCAAATCTCCCTCAAATAACGCTCTACTGTATGAAACATTGAATGATGTAGTTTCTACTGTTTAAATGATAGATGGGATGGTCATGGCTGGAATGCCCTTGATAACAGGTTTGACTGCTAATTGCTTCCTGAACTAACAGCAGCGTAACAATTTGAACAACTAAAGGAGCCTCTACCTGGTCATTTGAGCTGTTAGAAATAACAGCCAATCCTTCCTTAGCTAATATTTTATTGCCTTCTTTGGAAAGGATACGTTGGATAATGTTGTCCAGGATACACAATGTTTGAGGGAAAGGCAGGATAGTCATGGTTAGAACCTCTTTGATCATAGGTCTGCTTGATCAGGGCTGACCTGGGATTAAACAACAAAAATATGCTAACACACTTGGGATGGTGCAGTGGGTTACACACACACACACACACACACACACACTCTTAAATGTGTGCACACATATATACACCACCACCACCACCATCATCATCATCACCATCACCATCATCACTACGGCTACCGTCACATTCATCATCATTTTAATCACCATCATCTTCATTCTTCTGTGAAAAAACATGTCCAGTCAATGAGAAATATTTCCTTATTTGGAAATGGGCAAGGCTTGGCAACAGGAAAGGCATCCCACCGTAGAAAAAATTTATCTCACTGTCTCGGCAAATTGCATCTGACCCATGCAAGAATGGAAAAGTGGACATTAGATGTTGTTGTTGTTGTTGTTGATGATGATGTAGAATTATCGACCAATTAATATAATTTCAAGGAGACTAGGGGGAGAATAGAGTTAGTTCCCCTTATATACTTTTCGGGGAATCTCTTTATTGCTGTGATTGTCAGATAGGAGAGTAACTGCACCTCTACAAACATTCTTTTATTCTTTTAGTTGTTTCAGTCATTTTGACTGTGGCCATGCTGGAGTACCACCTTTAGTCAAACAAATCGACCCCCAGGACTTATTCTTTGTAAGCCTAGAACTTATTCTATTGGTCACTTTTGCTGACCCGCTAAGTTACGGGTACATAAACACACCAGCATTGGTTGTCAAGCAATGTTGGAGGGGGGACAAACATAAACACACATATGCACACACACGGCGGGTTTCTTTCAGTTTCCGTCTACCAAATCCACTCACGAGGCTTTGGTCGGCCCGAGGCTATAGTAGAAGACACTTGCCCAAGGTGCCACGCTGTGGGACTGAACCCAGAACCACGTGGTTGGTAAGCAAGCTTCTTACCACACAGCCACTCCTGCGGCTATTAGGGATAATTTTCCTTCTTACTTCTTCCTTACTTTTTTAATGTGAAACTAAAACAGAATTTGTGTTTGGGTGGTTTTTCTTTCTTCCTCCATGGTGTTGGAGGAATTTAAAATTATTTTATTTTATTTTATTATATTTCATTTTATTTTATCAAATATGGTAATTTGCCTCCCCACCCCCGCCTCTTTTCAATTCTCACAGACCCACCCACCACTAGAAACATTGTTTTAGGGAACTTAACAAATCGGTTGAAATCTTTTTCAATTTGCATGTTTGGTGTTGGTGGCAATTAATTTCACACTGGGTGTATTAAGTTCAAAACATCCGTTACATTAAATCGTTTAAAGGTAAGATAATTAATTTTAAGGTAAGATAATTACGGTTATTCTTTTATTCTTTTACTTGTTTCAGTCATTTGACTGTGGCCATGCTGGAGCACCACCTTTAGTTGAACAAATCAACCTTCGGATTTATTCTTTGTAAGCCTAGTGCTTATTCCATCGGTCTCTGTTGCCGAACCGCTAAGTCATGGGGATGTAAACAAACCCACACCAGTTGGCAAGCAATGGTGGAGAGATAAACACAGATGCACAAATACATACATATACACTGTAGAAGCTTGGTTTTTGAACAACTCTGATCACGGATAAATCATAATTTATCTCCTGTTTTTCTCATATTCATTTAATACAGTAGTACCTTGGTTTATGAACGCCTTTGTTCATGAATAAATCATGCTATATATATATATTATATATATATATATATATATATATATATATTAGTTAGTTAGTTAATTTTTTGGCTCAAACAGCAAAAAGCAAGGCCATGTAGGGGGACATGGAGTTAAGTACAGGGTGGTGTTCATGTAAAGAGTTCAGGCCACTTGAGGTCAAGGGAGACTTTGAACAAAGCGGTCGTCGGCATCTTCACCATCTTGTCCGGCAGCTTGTTCCACGGATCCGCAACCCGGACGGAGAAAGCCCCTCTCCTTCGATTGAGATGAAATTGTTGCAGATAGAGCTTTTCGGAGTGACCCCGCAGCTGATGCTCTGGAGCCAGAGTGAAGAACAGCTCTTTCGAGAGGTTACACTTTCCACTTATGATGTTGTGAGCAAGAATGAGATCACCACGGCGTCGGCATCGTTTTTCTAGAGAATAACGGTTGAGCGTCTTCAGCCTTTCTTCATAAGACAAATTCTTATATATATATATATATATTCGAGCGAGGTCATTGCCGATGCTGCTAGACTGGCTCCTGTGCAGGTGGCACATAAAAAGCAGCATTTGAGCGTGGCCGTTGCCAGTACCGCATGACTGGCCCTCGTGCCGGTGGCACCTAAAGGCACCCACTAAAAGCATCCAGCTGTAGAAACTCTGCCAGATCAGGTTGGAGTCTGGTGCAACCATCTGGTTCGCCAGACCTCAGTCAAATCGTCCAATCCATGCTAGCATGGAAAGCGGACGTTAAACGATGATGATGATGATGATGATATATATATATATATTATATATATATATATATATATATATATATATATATATGCACACACAATGGGCTTCTTTCAGTTTCCGTCTACCAAATCCACTAGGACTGAACCCAGACCCATGTGGTTGAGAAGCAAGCTTTTTACTACACAGCCACTCATTGATATTTACTAATATACACCTGTATATGATCCGTTCTTTTTATGTTTGTTAGTAAAATTTTCATCTTAGCAAGCATGGCTGTATGGTTAAGCAGCTCATTTTGCAACCATGTGGTCTCAGGTTCAGTCCCACTGTGCAGCCCCTTGTCTTCTGCTATAACCCTGGGCTGACCAATGCCTTGTGAGTGAATTAATTAGACAGAGACTATGTTGAAGCCCATCATATATGTATGTGTGTGTTTGTGTTTGTCCCATACCACTGCTCAACGACTGGTTTGTTCCTTGTGACTTAGTGGTTTGGCAGAGGAAACTGACAGACTAAGCATCGGACATGAAAAAAAGTACTGGGGTTGATTTGTTTGTCTAAACCCTTCAAGGTGGTGCCCCAGCATGGTCGCGGTCTAATAACTGAAACAAGTAAAAGATAAATGGATTATCTAGTACCACATTATCCAATATGTCCTTCCTATTTGAAAACAGTATGTGTTGAGGGAGATTTGGCTGTTATTTTTAGTAATTTGAGTAACCACATAGGTGTTCCTTTGTTAGTATATTCAATGAAGGTATAGAAGGGTTGTCACTCTAAGAGTTTAAATGATTGCTCAGAAATTTGGAAACGGTTGGTGCTAAGAGTCTGATAGGATGCAAAATGTGTGTGTGTGTGTGTGTGTTGCTGTCTCCTTGTCTGGACATCATGTGATAGTTGTAAACGAGTGTCACTGTCATACAGGTGGTGTCCTTCATTTCTAATCTTCTGTTTAACCACGAGAAAACATTATCTTTCCTAGAAGCAGGTGAGGCGTTGGTGACAGGATGACCAGCTAGCTGTAGAAAATCCGCCACATCAAATTCTATTCCAGCCATGAGAAGCATGTAAAAGTGGTCATTAAATGATGAGGAGGAGGGGGATCCCTTCATTTTTACATTTCTAGTTTGTAAACTAAGACACACAAGCCATCGAAAGCATTCTTTTTGTTTTCTGGAGGTATTTTGAACGACATTTAACCAATTCATGAAATCTTTGTTTTTTTTTTCTTCATCAGTTTAATCACGAAACATTTGGAAATATTAATTGAATTTCATTTAATCCCTAATGAGCCAATGATGCCTGACCATCATCATCATTTAATATCCGTTTTCCATGCTGGCATGGGTTGGACAGTTTCACTGAGGTCTGGAAAGCCAGGAGGCTGCACCAGGCTCCAATCTGATCTGGATGCCCTTCCTAATGCTGCTATTTTTATTCTGTGAAAATACAAATTTCATTTGGAGTTCTTTTTCATTTGATGGAGATAAAATTTATGTTTGAAATCTATTTTGTTGATTATTTAATATTATTGATTGTTATTAATTTATTATCTGAGATTTATTACAGAAAATATATGAGTAAGTATATTTCACACAGATAGCTCCATGGTTTTGTCAACATAAATATTTCTATAATTGTGAGACACAATCAACAAGATCTGCATTTTAATATGGTAACAGTAAAGACGGGTTCTTATTGAGGACAGAGCGAGACCCTCATCTACAAGTCTAGAGCTTCCTGATAATATATATTTATATTATATTAAAGAATATTTGTAATTTCGGTGAAACATTGTAATATGTGTTAATGTGATAAATATTTGGAAATTCTGAGCATTGCAGGTGAGGAGTTGTGACAAAATATATAAGGTAATATCAATAAATGAAAACAAAGAGAAAAGATATTGTAGCACCTTACAATAGTTGTTTAATGATCCTACAATATTTTGGAAAATATTCCCCTTTTCAAATAGAAGAAAGAAAATAATCAAAGTGTTCAGAGAAATGTGCTGTTATTAGCAGGGCGTTCTAGTGTGTTGTATTATTTATTTTCATTTTCTTTTTATTTCCAGAAATACAAACCATTTAAAGGGGTCAAGTACGTAACGAAAGCTGGTAAATTCCAAGTGAGGACATGATGCTTGCATTTAAATTTACCAACACATTTCCTTGGATGCTGAAAAGAAGCTGGAGTTGGCAGTGTCAGACTAACTACGCAGTTCCAAGCATGACAACTTCAAATCTTTGCAAGGAGAAGAACAAAGTGTTCCATTCCTCCTCCAAACTCATAATTTATCCGACCGATGTACAAATGTGTCTTCTGCTTCTGTGAGTTCACAGAAGCACAGCAGATTAAAGAATTTATCAACACAGATTCTTGTGTTTTCATTGTTTTTATTCAAATTTCTTTTTTTTTTTTTTACCATATTTCTGTTGAAATATGCTGCATTTGTTCCAGTTAAGTTTGAAAAAATAATGAAGAATTTTGTAAAATACTTTGTCATTCTTAAGCTGGGTTTTTGGGACATAAATTTGGGACAGAATCTTGATGGAAGGTTTAATTTAGATCAGTTTAAAATAAGGAATTTGTGTGAAAGAATCATGGGTCATCTCATGCATATTGGAACCAAAAAAGCCTAATGAACAACCTCACAGTAACAATGGCTACAAACCATATTGAAGCGAAAAAGGGATGAGTATACCTTAGTATTTCATTTTACCAATGAGTAAATAAACTTGCCTGCTGCCAAACTTTGGTTCAGACCTGTTTTCTCAGCCAGAGTCTGCTAGAGACAAGTTAACCAATAAAACTACTAGAATGACCTCTTAGTCTTCAACAGAATTACATAATTAACGATGGAGTCGGGGTTGGGGCAGAATAATGCCCCAAATTTTGTAGTGTTTTGATAGTGTATGTTTTGTTTTGTTTGATGTTTTGTTCTGGTTCCCCAAAGCAATAAAAAATGGTGTTGTTTGATTTCATTGGATCATGAAAGGAAGCACATTCAAAGCTGTGAGTTATGTTCATGATGATGATGATGATGATGATGCTGATGCAGCTCTTTGGCTTGCCAGCTCTGATCAAATTGTCCAACCCAGAGAGAGTCAGTTGAGATGAGATGCAGTTTGGGTTCGTGCCAGGCAAAAGCACCACTGATGCTATATTTCTCGTAAGACAGCTGCAGGAGAAATACCTAGCCAAAGATAAGCCCCTGTACCTGGCTTTCATTGACATGGAGAAAGCCTTTGACAGGGTCTCCCGATCCCTTATCTGGTGGTCGAAGAGGAAACTAGGCACAGATGAATGGTTAATGAGAGCTGTGCAAGCCACGTACAGGGACGCTGTCAGTAAGGTGAGGGTTGGCAACGAGTACAGTGAAGAATTCTGGGTAGAGGTAGGGGTCCACCAAGGTCGGTCCTCAGCCCCCTTCTATTTATCATAGTCCTCCAGGCAATAACAGAGGAATTCAAGACAGGATGCCCCTGGGAGCTCCTCTATGCTGACGACCTTGCTCTAATTGCTGAGTCACTATCAGAACTAGAAGAGAAATTTGAAGTGTGGAAACAAGAGTTAGAATCGAAGGGCCTTAGAGTCAACCTAGCTAAAACCAAAGTAGGAAGGCAGACAATCCACAAATCCCTTCATGCAGATGGCCCTGTATCTGTAGAAAGGGCGTAGGTAGAAAACTCTATAAGATGTACCCAATATAAGTTATGGACACATAAGAGGTGCAGTAATATCAAATGAAGGCTAACTGGGAAGATAGTTTTTGTATATGGCAGATGCTCGGGAGCAATAAACATTGAAAATGCGCAAAGACCATCTTCCGCCACATTCTAGGGAGAAAAAGTAGAAGTAGTTGACAACTTCGTTACCTAGGTGACTAAGTCAGTAGTGGGGGAGGGTGCTCTGAAAGTGTAGTTGCTGGAATAAGAATAGCCTGGGCAAAGATCAGAGAGCTCCTACATCTGGTGGTGACAAAGGGCCCCTCGCTCAGAGTAAAAGGTAGACTCTATGATGCATGTGTACGAACAGCCATGCTACATGGCAGTGAAACATGGCCTGTGACTGCTGAGGACATGCATAAGCTTGTAAGGAATGAAGCCAGTATGATCCGATGGATGTGTAATGTCAGCGTGCATACTCGACAGAGTGTAAGTACCTTGAGAAAAAAGTTGGACCTTAGAACCATCAGATGTAGTGTGCAAGAGAGACAATTGCACTGGTATGGTCATGTGGCAAGAATGGATGAGGATAGCTGTGTGAAAAAGTGCCACACCCTAGCTGTTGAGGGAACCTGTTGAAGAGGTAGACCCAGGAAGACCTGGGATGAGAAGGGGAAGCATGACCTTCGAACATTGGGCCTCACCGAGGCAATGACTAGCGACTGAGACCTTTGGAAATACGCTGTGCTTGAGAAGACCTGGCAAGCCAAATGAGACCATAACCTTGTTTGCCTATGCCAGGGGTGTAACCAGCCCACTTATGCATACCTTTCCTTCTTTGGACACTAAACTCTGCTTGCGAAGACCTGCAGAGGCAAGTGAAATCAAAATCAAATTTGATGACAGCACTGCTTGACTGGCATCCATGCTAGTGGAGCACTAAGAGCACCATCCAAGTGTGATCGTTGCCAGGGCTGCTGACTGGTTCCCATGCACGTAAAAAGCACCATTCAAGCGTGATCGTTGCCAGAGCCAATGACTGGCTCCCATGCCGGTGGCACATAAAAAGCATCATTCTAGTGTGAATGTTACTAGCGTCGCCTTACTGGCGCTTGTGCCGGTGGCATGTGAAAGACAACATTCGAGCGAGGTCGTTGCCAGTGCTGCTGGACTTGGCTCCTGTGCAGGTGTTTATGTCTTTGTAACTTAGCAGTTTGGCAAAAAAGACCGATAAATACTAGGCTTACAAAGAGTAAGTCCTGGGGGTCAGTTTGTTCGACTAAAGGTGGTGCTCCAGAATGGCCACAGTCAAATGACTGCAACTAGTAAAAGAAAAAAATCATCCTCAGCTCTCATCCTCCCCTCTCTCTCATCCTCCCCCTCTCTCTCCCTCATTCATACCCTTTTTGTACCCATTCAAAGGCTGCTAGTCTTCGGCTGCCATCCATCCTCAGTAACCAAGAATGTCAGGTAATCTTGAGTTTCATCCAAAAAGGCGTTGGCAATGTTTGCTGCCACCTCACTGTGCTGAAGTCCCACCAGGCAGGTGCCATTCACTTCCAACAGTATGTTGCCCACCTTCAGGTCAGTCTTTGAGTAAAATGTGGAACCATTTGGCTGCAAAAGAAACCAAAAAAAAAAAAAAGAGAGGCTAAAAAAAGATTAATTTCAAAGTCAGATCATCTCAAATATGAGGAACGAATTGATTCTTTACCCTTTTGATACCAACCCAGCTGGCTCTGCAATACAAATGCCTTGTTTTCATAAGTTTTGAATTAAAATCTTCCACCAAACCTTAGTCACAATTTATGTTCCTAACACTAGCTGAATGTTATTTTACTAAATTCTTTGTTATATTTAAAATAATTGAAAGAAACACAGAGCATCTCAACAGAAATATGGTAACAAAAGGGTTAAAATATATAATAGAGAAACAATTCTTAACCCTTTCATTACCAACCTGGCTGAAACCACCTCTGGCTCTGTAATACAAATGTCTTGTTTTTCAAAAGTTTTGAATTAAAGTCTTCCTCCAAACCTTAGTCACAATTTATGTTCCTAACACTACCTTAATGATAACTAAGTTATTCTACTTAGTTTATCAACCCTGGAAGGATGAAAGACAAAGTTGACCTTGGCAGAATTTGAACTCAGATCGTAAAGACAGACGGAATACCACTAAGCATTTCACTCAGTGTGCTAACATTCCTGCCAATCCGCTGCCTTCTGTTTGGTATATTATTGCTTCCGCTGATGCTGGCACTATGGACCATTACCATTTTCTTTGGAATCAGGACTGAGTCAATGTTAAGTTCAACTTGGATTAAACAACTAGTTACAGTAGAGAATGTCTTACCTGGATTGCAAAGACCCGAGGAAACATCTGACTGGAATTGATGCCTCCCTCAATGGCCAAACCTAAAGTTGGCATCACTTTATAAATGACAACTTCTTGCAGTGGGATATTGCCATAGGTCTTCTTTAATCTTTTCTCTTTCTGTTCCTGAAATTGAAAAATGGATTTTTAAGTGACAAATACTTTCTTAGCATTTAAAATGTGGTTGTTTAGCCCCAGGTCAGCCCTGGTCAAGTAAATGTACATCTATTATTAAAGGTATTCCATTAGTGACCATCCTGTCTTTTTGTATATCTAGCACAACATTATAGAATGTGTCCTTCTCTCATCTTAGAATGCAGGCATTTCTGCGTCATTGCATTTTGTCAACTACAAATACTATGCACTACTATTTATTGTTCTTATAAGAAATCATTCTTTCTCTCTTTTTGGACCTTTCAAAACTTTTATATATATATATATATAAAATAATATTAGGGAGTATGGCTCCAAACTTACAGGGAAAAATTAGATTTAGGATTAAATCAAATTTCACAGTATAAATATATAAAATATGAATTAGAGATAAAACCACTACTAGGCAACTCAAACAGTTGCGCTAATAGTTGCCTAATAGTGGTTTTATCTCTAATTCATATATTATATATATATATGTATGTATGTATATATATAGTCATAGGTTATGACTGGTCAGAAAGTGACCATTGGTTTCACATGGTATTATTACTCTTAGCAATATATTACATTGGTAAGGAAGTTCTTGGACAAGTCATTGAAGCGGATCCAATGCAAACTGCATGTCAACTTGTGGTGCAGTTTGGCATCTTCCATGCTATGATCATCAACCCCCTGAATCGTCTCGGCAAGGTCAGCAAGCTTGGAAAATAGGTGCCCCATGAATTGACTGAAGCGAACAAACAAGCACGTGTCACTGCATGTCAAAGTCTGCTCTGATGAAGATAAAGAATCGATTGGTTGGAGTCAGTAATCCCTATGGATGAAAAGTGGGTTCTGTACTCCAATGTGGGGTGCAGACGATCCTGGTGTAGCAAAGGTCAACAGCCAAAACCTTCGCCTAAAGGACCGTTTGTGCAAAAGAAGATTATGATCTCAGTTTGGTGGGACTGCCGTGATGTGATCATGTTGGATCTTCTTCCATGCAATTCCACTGCTGACAAGGATGTCTACTGCAAACAAATTGACCGTCTAAAGATTGCACTGGCTGAAAAAATGCTCAAATTTTAAGAGGATAATTTACCACCAAGACAACGCGCCAGCACATCATGCAAAGGAGACGTATGTATGTGTGTATGTATGTATGTATATATGTACATATGTATGTATGTACTTATGTACGTATGTATGTATTTCTTAATGAATGAATGTCCAACTCATGCCAGCATGGAAAGTGGATGTAAAACCATGATGACTAATGATTGATGATAAAAAAATTAAAAAAAACACATTCTGGGAACTCACCTTAGTTTCTGGACGTTTATCAAGGAATTTAGTCGTACAGGAACAGATGTTATTTCCCATTGACCCAGGGTCAAAGGTCAGCACTGTCCTTTGACCCTTTCTTCTACTGCAGATTGTTTCTGTTGATCTAAAAGGAGAAAGTTTAGACCATGAAATACTTTCAAAACATTCTCGTATACTCATTCATTGCTGTGAGGTGTGGCCTAGCCTTTTGGACACCAATCCAACTGTGACCTCCCCTCTTTCTATGATATGACAGAATCATTAGCATGCCAGGGTGGGGGTTGATGTAATGGATTTTATTATTCCTGGGTATGAGTACAAAAAAAGAGGCCATGTTGAACCAGTGTGGCAGAGAGGGCTCATGAAACCAGTAAGATCTCAAGCCCTTCTTTGGTGGAGAGAATATACTGAGGCTCTTGACCTGCAGTGGACTAAACATGGGCAATCCAATTGAATCCATATACATATATATATATATATATATATATATATATATATATATAATTAATCCAAACAAGAAAGCACAAAAAAACACAACAACGCGAGGACGTGGAACAAATATAGTATTATTGGACGCTCAGGAAAGAAGGAGGGTTTAACGTTTCGAGCGGAAACATAGGGGAAGGAAAGATCCAGAGAAGGGGAGACAGAGGAAAAAAATTGCCAACGATACACACGAGGTAGGGTGTCCCAGAAGTTGTGCACCATCATGGTTTTTTAAAAGAATACATCCTTATTGATTTCAAAAACACTTTATTGAAATTAATCGTAACAGATGCTCAAATTGAGCACCCTCTACAATAAAACATGCAGAAAAAAATATAATAAAATAAAATGCTTTAATTATTTTAAATGAAAACCAGAATGGTGCGCGACTTCTGGAACACCCTGTATATATATATATATATATATATATATGTTGCTGGCATCCTTTTTGTCTCGGAGGACAATGGAGTTGCGCATAAAATAATCTAGTCTGGCTTTTACATTTCACGTCCTAATACATCTGCTGTGGCTGTGTAGTCCTATCCTGGACAAACACTCCCTCTGGCAGGTGCCACAAATGTAGCGAAGACTGTTCCTGGCTGGTTGTAATGCCATAGTCTCTTGTTGACGTATTTTCTTGTCTTTCCATTTCTCCTCTCTCTCTCTGTCACTCCTTTGTGTTCCCTCTTTTACGGTACATTGCCAGTCTCCACGGTTGCTGGCAACTGCTTCCCAATTGCTAATATTGATGTTGCAGGCCTTCATGTCCCTTTTGCAAACATCCTTGTATCGTAAGAACGGTCATCCCACAGACCTAGTGCCCCTAGCAAGCTCTCCGTAGATTATGTCCTTGGGGATTCTGCCATCTTCCATACGGCTAACATGCCCAAGCCATCTCATACGTCTTTGTGTGAGGAGTGCAAACATGCTTGGTATTCCTGCTTGCCTGAGGACATATTTGTTGGGGACATGATTCTGCCATTTGATGCCAAGGATTTTCTGGAGGCAGCGCAGGTGAAAGATATTTAGGCGATGCTCTTGGCATGTGTATGGCGTCCAGGTCTCACTGCCATACAGTAGAGTGATATATCATCATCATCATCATCATCCTCATCATCATCATCATCATCAAAATCATCATTATTTAACATCTGTTGTCCCGTGCTGTTGTGGATTGGACAGTTTGACCAGGGTTGGCAAGCTGGAAACTTGTGCCAGACTCTAGTCTGATATGGCATGGCCTCTACATCTGAATGCCCTTCCAAACGCCAACTCCAGGACTGTAATGGGTTCTTATACATTCCACTGGCACTGGTGCCACTTATGTGATACCAGTGTCTGCCAAGACAATGATTTCACTTGGCTTGACGGCTCTTCTCAAACATAGCATATCGCCACAGGTCTCGGTCACTAGTCATTGCCTTTGTGAGGCCCACAGTTCAAAGATCTTCACCATGAATAGATAAGCATTACATTTGACAAAGTAATTTGAATGCTAAAGGGGTTAACTGGCCAGATTTAGCCTCTTACACCTAACCTACAATGTCATTCTTAAATTAACAGTTACTTCATCAAAATCTAAAATCTATGAGATAATGCAGGATTAATTCAAAACAATTTGATTAAATAGGAATTAATTTTGACAGAGTAATCGGTAATGCCAAAGGATTAAAGGTCAGCTTATTCTTCAGTTTATTATGTATATATATCATCATCA
>NC_042998.1:196286588-196306588 GCF_006345805.1 Octopus sinensis | reverse complement strand
ACTTGACTCAATAGGCCTCCTCAAGCACGGCATGTCGCTCTATGATCCAAGGTACTTTTGAGTGGGCTGGTTATGCGATGCTGGTGTAGGGGTTACAGCTGTGAACTCACTTTATTTGCCAGGTCTTCGCAGTCACAGCATACCTCCAGAGGTTTCGGCTTTTTTGTCATTGCCTCTGTGAGGCCCAACATATATGTATATACATATATATATATATATTTACTCTATGATAGTAAGCGAAACTGGCCAAATCATTTTGGACATTTAAAGCTTCATTGCCACAAACACACAGACACACACAATGGGATTCTTTCAGTTTCTGTCTCCCAAATCCAACCACAAGACTTTCATTAGCCTGGGGCTGTTGTTGATGATGCTTTGCCCAAGGTGTCGCACAGTAGGACTGAACCTGAACCCATGAGGTTGGAAAGCAAGCTTCCTAAACACCCAGCCACCCCTTTCTGACAGAGGCACGAGGCCAGAAGTTGGGGGTGGGGCGAAGCAGGGTGCAATTGATCAAACTACTTCCACCACTTCTCTGGTACATTACTCTCGACCCTGGAAGGATGAAAGACAAAGTTAACCATGGCAGGATTTGAACTCAGAACATAAAGACTTGCAACAAGTATCACAAAGCATTTTGTCAGATGCTCTACTGATTATGCTAATCTACGACTTAATATTCCATAGCATTGACTCTTACTCATGTGTTTGCCTGGACACAAATGTATTCTTTTTCTTGTTTCAGTCATTTGACGGCAGCCATACTGGAGTACTGCCTTTAGTTGAACAAATTGACCCCAGGACTTATTCTTTGTAAGCCTAGTACTATTATAATACTATTATAATAGTATTGGTGTGTTTATATCCCCATAACTTAGCAGTTTGGCAAAAGAGACTGATACACACACACACACTCATATATATATATATATATATATTATATATATATATATATATATATATACACGATAGACTTTCTTCAGTTTCTGTCTACCAAATCCACTCAGAAGGCTTTGGTCAGCCCGAGGCTATAGTAGAAGACACTTGCCCAAGGTGCCACGCAGTGGGACTGAACCCGGAACCATGTGGTTGGTAAGCAAGCTACTTACCACACAGCCACTCCTGCACCTATAGGTTAATGTACATATTTCAACATTCTGCATCCAATTGCAATAATTGATGAATTAAAATTTCTTCCTACTTCTCTAATCCTGATAGTTTAAAAGGGACTCTAAAGGTCAAGAGTACCGAAGTTCCTATCTTAACTCTACCGTATAGAATGGAGTACAGTTTAGCCGAGCACAGTGCACTAGACGTTATATCTTACCTTGACACTTTTATTAATTAAAAATCTCTTCTTAAAACACGATAATCTGCTTAGAGCCACCCTGTGTCGGCTAAATCAGCAAGATTAAAAGTAAACATTAACGAATCGAGATTTTGTTTCCTTGACAGAAGGGAAACGTTAATTCGACGGGAGAAGTTCGTTGGGTTTAGATTGGAAAAGAGCGGGAAAGGAAAGGAATCAACAGTAAAGAGTCGTCAGTACCTCTTATCGGCCATCTTTTACTTGTTTTAGTTTGCGGCCAGGCTGGGGCACCGACTCGTAGAGTTTTTGGCTGAATGAATCGACTCCAGAACTTACTTTTTTTTAAAAACCTGGATACTACTTAAGAAGAGTGGTCCCGGTGCGCGCACTCGCGTTCTCGCGCACCCGCGCTCGCTAGTCGTGACTAGTCGATCCTTACTTTGTGTTTTTGTGTTTTATTTACTTTGTTTAACAAAAATGATTTATTTTTGTGTTTGATTTACTTTGTTAGGTAGTCGTTGTAGGATCGACTAGTCACGACTAGCTAGCGCGGATGCCCGAGTACGCAAGTGCGCGCACCGGGACCACTCTTCTTAAGTAGTACCGAAACCTGTTACTTATTCTATCGGCGTATTTTGTCGAACCGCTATGCTATGAGGACATGAATACATCAACATGGCTGTCAAGCGGTGGTGGTGACGAACAAGCAGAGACGCAAAGGCACACACACTGTGTGGAAGAATGTTGAATGTGTGTGTGTGTGTGTGTTATGCTCGAGGGTCCCTGATATAAAGTAATAATAGCTGTTTCAAATTTTGCTACAGCGATTTTAGGGACGGGGTAAGACGAGTAGTTCGAGAAAATGAAAGATAAAGGCGACTTGGGCGGAGTTCGAACTCAGAACATGAAGAGCTGGAAGAAATTGAGTATCGCGTCCAGTCTGCAGTAACGATTCTGCCAACTCGTTGCAAATGATTTAATAATAATGATTTCAAAGTTTTGCCTAAGGGCAGCTTGGTGAGGGGAAGGGGATTAAGTTGATTACATCGACCCCAGTGAGTAACTGGTACTTATTTAATCGAGCTCGAAGGAAGAATGGCAAAGTTGACCTCGGCGGAATTTGAACTCAGAACGTAGCGACGGGCGAAATCCTGCTAGGCATTTCGTCCGGCGTGCTAACCTTTCTTTTTTTTCCCTAGGCACAAGGCCCGAAATTTTCGAGGTAGGTAGGGCCAGTCGATTAGATCGAGCCTAGTACGCAACTGGTACTTAATTTATCGACCCCGAAAGGATGAAAGGCAAAGTCGATCTGGAATTTGAACTCAGAATGTAAAGACAGACGAAATCCCGCTAAGCATTTCACCCGGCGTGTTAACGTTTCTTATTTCTTTACTACCCACAGCGGGGTATACACAGAGGGGACAAACAAGGACAGACAAACGGATTAAGTAGATTACATCGACCCCAGTGCGTAACTGGTACTTAATTTATCGACTCCGAATAGATAAAAGGTAAAGTCGACCTCGGCGGAATTTGGACTCAGAATGTAACGTCAGACAAAATACCTATTTCTTTATTACCCACAAGGGGCTAAACATAGAGGGGACAAACAAGGACAGACAAACGGATTAAGTCGATTATATCGACCCCAGTGCGTGACTGGTACTTAATTTATCGATTTCGAATAGATAAAAGGCAAAGTCGACCTCGGCGGAATTTGAACTCAGAACGTAACGGTAGACGAAATACCGGAAAGCATTTCGTCCAGTGTGCTAATGATTCTGCCAGCTCGCCGCCTTAAATAATTTAATAATAATAATAAGCTTATTCAGTGCTCAGGTGCACTACAACATTTCGGATAAGGTTAAAAGAAGGGACAGGAAGTAACCGTAAGTCAAGTAAAGAGAGACAGCAATAAAAATCAAAAGGACATAGAATAAAACACAACAGGATAGAAAAATGAACATTAAAAGAACCATAAAGAGGAAAAGATGCAATAAATACGTAAAGACAGAGTTTACTCAAATGCTTTGACAAATCTAATCCCGAAAAACCGGTTCTGGAAGTCTTGGGTGTTGTGATTTGATTTTCATTTATTTTATTTTATAGCAATTCTAGGTTTTTTATATTTCTGCATAAAATTAGCGGTTATAAATTACTCTTTTTTAAAGCATTAAACTTTATGACAATCTGTTAATTTTGAAAAATCATTCAATTTCATGGCTAAAATCAGCGATGAAATTCAATGATTTTTCAAAAGAGAAAGTAGTTCGGGAAAATGAAAGTTAAATGCGACTTGGGCGGAGTTCGAACTCAGAACATCAAGAGCTGAAAGAAGCACGAAATTTGCATTTTGCTTTTCAAAGATCAAGTTAAAAGCTTTGCTGCATTATTGAACCAGAGTTACTTCCCTTTGACTGATTCCCGCCAACAAATCTGAAAATATTCTTTGATAGATTATAAAAATAAGCATCCCTCGTGTTACAGAACCGTTTAAAGCCGCAACGTAAAATTCCGTAACATGAAATATATATTTCAGTGACTTCCCTATTACATGGAAAATATGTTTCGCATCTCAGAATTCTATGTTGCGGCAAGATTTTCAGGACTGTAGCGCTTCCGTAACGCGAGTGTATTGATGTCTGACATTAAAGCATAAGTTTTGAGGGAGAGAATACGGTTGATTACATCAACCCAGGACTTGTTACGGTTGTGCTGTCAAGAAGTTCCTTTCGTAGTCGACTGGTTTCGGGTTCCGTTCCACCGCGCGGTCTTTTGGACAAAGTCTTCTGCAACAGTTCACACTCCAGTTTATTTTACGAACCCCGAAAAGCCGAAAGGCAAAGGCGGCTTCTTTGCCTTTCATCCTTTCGGGGTCGATAAAATAAGTACCAGTTATGCACTGGGGATCGATGTGATCGATTTCTCCCCACTCCCTCGAATTTTTTGCCTTTATGACAATATTTTAAGAAACAGGCGATGCGAATGAATTGAAGGTTTATTGGAAGTTGTCTCCCTTTAGTCAGAAGAGAAATTGTCTCGAAATTAATTTTGGCCAGTATTTCTCGGCCATTTTTTTTTGTCCCACGAACCACTTCGATTTTACACACACACACACACACACACACACACACACAAATACAAACATATACACGCCCAAACACACACGAAGTGAAATATGTGATCCTGGGTGTATTGTATTGAAAGGAAAAAGACGAGTTTGTCACGCCTGGAATGCCTTTGATTATATGTCTGCTCAATCTGGATTGACATGATGTCGAGCAACGTCACCCCCCCCCCCCATCACCACCATCATCACCACCACCACCACCACCACCATCACCACCACCACCACCACACCACCACCACCACCACACCACACCACCACCACCACCACCACCACCACCACCACCACCACCACCACCACCACCACCACCACCACCACTACCACCACCATCACCACCACCACCATCCACATCCACCACCACCAACAACAACAACGACAACAACACCAACAACATCAAGGTTGTTAAAGCAACTTTATTGCTCTGATCATGATTGGTTGTGAAGTGGTCAATAACTGGACATCATCGACCGGACACCAGGGATTCTTAACACTGAAAATGAAACCTTGCTCCTAATTTTAGTGACGTCACCCCCCCCCCCCATCATCTCCCCCTCCGCTCCCGACTTCTAAGAGGGGCAGAAAGCCAGAAATTTATAGGTGAAAGGGATAGTTAGTCGATAATATAGACCCCAATACATAACTGGTACTTGATTTTATCGACCCCGAAAGGATTAAAGGTAAAGTCGACCTCGGCGAAATTTGAACTCAGAATGTAAACAGCCTGACGAAATACCTATTTCTTTACTACCCACAAGGGGCTAAACAAGAGGGGACAAACAAGGACAAACGGATTAAGTCGATTATATCGACCCCAGTGTGTAACTAGTACTTATTTAATCGACACCGAAAGGATGAAAGGCAAAGTCGACCTCGGTGGAATTTGAAGTCAGAATGTAGCGGCAGACGAAATACCGCTTAGCATTTCGCCCGGCGCGCTAACATTTCTGCCAGCTCGCCGCCAATATGAATGATAATTCTTTATAATATAGGTAGAATACAGGTAGAAGGCCTGAAATTTTGTGGGTGTGGGGTGGGGATTAGTCGATTACATCGACCTCCGAGTTCAATTAGTTCTTATTTCATCAACCCCGATTGGTAAAGTGAACCTCGGCGGAATTTGAACTCAGAATGTAAACAGCCTGACGAAATACCGCTAAGCATTTGTTCGTCGCACTAACGATTCTGCCAGCTCACTACTACTACTACTATACTACTACTACTACTACTACTACTACTACTACTAATAATAATAATAATAATAATAATAATGATGATGATGATGATGATGATGATGATGATGATGATGATGATGATGATGGTGATGGTGATGATGATGTTAATATAATAATAATAATAATAAAAATAAAAATATTAATAATAATAATAATTATAATAACCGGAAACGGAAGCTCTAATCTGTGCTGCCCAAGAGCAAGCACTTTGAACAAACTACATAAAATACAGAATAGAGAAAACAGAGAGTATTAAGTGCAGAATCTGCGGACAAAATGGTGAAACCGTATGGCGTATTACCAGCCAATGTACGCCACTAGCCCAGAAGGAGTATAAGAGACGCCATTGGACACTTTGCAACAAGTATGGACTTGACAGATCAAAAAAAATTGGTACGACCATAAACCTGAAGACATCGTCGAAAATAGAATTGGGATTTTATGATTCAGTGCGACCATGAGATAGAGAATAAGAGGTGGACATAGTCTTAATTGAGAAAGAAAACAAACGATGCTTGTTTTTAGATATAGCATGCCCAGCTGACAACAAGGTATGTGATAAAGAAAGAAAAGACGATAGATATGACAGGTTAGCTTGGGAAGTTAAGCAGTTGTAGTAAATGAAAAAGGTGGTAGTAGTACCAATAATTGTCGGAGCCCTGGGAACAGTGAGCAAAAATCTCGAGAAGTACATGGAACAAATAGGGGCTGCAATAAGGACGGAGAACTTGCAGAAAACAGCACTGCTTGGAACCACTCGAATACTCCGGAAGGTGCTCGAAAAATAAGAGGTGTTACCATAGTTCACTGGTAGTGAACAGCTGACACTGTAGTACATCTCCAGCGTTTGAAGGTGTGCAAAGGCAATGATGATAATAATAATAATAATAATACAAAGAGGCAAAGTAGTATCATCTGATGGTGTAAAGCTACCCAATGGCGAGAAAATCAAAGATATTGAGTCTAATGGATGTAAATATCTGGGGATTTTAGAATACGACAAAATCAAGGAAAGTGAAATGAAGGAAAGCTTTAGGCAAGAATATCTCATTAAGCAAGTATATCTCAGAAGAACCAAGTTAATTATGGGAAGTAGACTCAATGGAATAAAACAAAATGAGGGCAATGAATACATTGGATGTTTCCTTAATGCGTTTTGGTGCAGGTGTTGTTAGTTGGACGAACAACGAGCTTGAGGAAATGGAGAGGAAAACTAGAAAAGGGAGGACAATTAACAAGGAACTAAACCCAAAACGAGGATACTGACAGACTGTATGTGCCTAGAAACAGGGGAGGAAGAGGTCTCATAGGATGCAAGATCTGTGTTGTTAACGAGAAGAACAGTGGGAGATGATACATCAAACAGCAGAGTGAATCCTTGCTTGCCGCTGTTAGAATTGACAATACAATACCCAGAGAAAATGTGATGCACCCCAAAACGTTTAAGAAACAAGATGAAGAAAGAGTAAACAACTGGGAAAGGAAACCACCGCATGGGCAATACTTGAGAGAAATTGAAGGAAAAGACAAGATCAACAGTTGGAGATGGCTAAGAAAAAGTGATCTGAAAGACGCACCGAGGCATTGATATGCAGCGCCCAGGAAAGAGCTCTGAGAACAAATTACACCAAGTTCCAAATGGATAAAAGTAGCGAAAGACCCCTTTATAGGACTGTGGCAGCAGAAATGAAACAATCTGACATATTGTGAGTGAGCTTAGCAAGCTGGCCCAAAAGCACTTCAAAAGGAGGCACAATAACGTGGATAAGGTCATCCACTGGACGTTATGTGACAAGCACGGCCTGAAGAGAGCACGGAAATGGTACGAACATGATCCAGAAGGAGTCACCGAGAACAAGGAGCATAAAATACTGTGAGATTTTACAATCCAATGTGACTCCCTAATCAAGGCTCGGAGACCAGACATTGTTGCTGTAGATGAAAGCAAAAAGGAAACCAAGATAATAGATATTGCAACGCCTGGGAATGCACACATAAGTGAAAAAGAATTAGAAAAAATTGAAAAGTATAGACTACGAAAGGACGATATTGCAAGAATGTGTACTATGAGGAGAGTATCTGTCATTCCAGTAATTGTGGGGGCACTCAAGTTTGAGAAATATGTCAAAGAAATCGGAATTGATATGAGAGCAGAGCAAACCCCCAAAACTGCTCTGCTAGGGACAGCCAGGGTTTTTAGATTGGTGCTTGGATTTGGAATGTCTCACACGATAATTAACAATCAAGTATCAAAGCTTATAATGTGCAGAGAGGGACTCTGTGAGACCTCTGACGGTAGGATGTTGTCTACTCTCACAGAATCTACCAGAACAAACAAGACCGAACGTTCTGAGAAGTAAAACAACAACAATAACAATAACATTAAGGATAACTTGTGAGTAATTTTTTAATGTTATACTGGTTTTTATTAAAAAATGATTCGCAAATCATTAAAACCTACCCTATATCCATAAGAAGGGGGATTTTCCAAGGAGACTCACTGTCAACCTTGCTTTTCTTCCTTTCTCTGACCCCGTTAACAAACTTGTTAAACGAAACCACCATAGGTTATACGCGCTATGGACAAACAATAAACCATCTCCTGTACATGGATGACCTAAAAATTCTCGCTAAATGCACCATGGAACAGAGGAACCTTTTTAAAATTGTCTATAGTTTCAGCAAGGACATCGGAATGAGCACAGGGTTGGACAAATGTGCCGAAGTCACACTGAGAAGAGGCAAATTAATCAGCACCGAAAACACTGCACTCGGCAGAGACTCAGAAATTAGAGCATTCGATCACAGTCGCCCATACAAATATCTAGGAAGAGAAGAAACAGCTAAAATACAACACACAGAAATGAAAGAGAAAATTAGGAGAGAGTGTTACAGAAGAGTTAGACTAATATTAAACACTGAATTCAATGCTGAAAACAAAATAATAGGGATAAACACACTAACCGTGCCAGTCATAAATTACAGTTTTAACATAATGAACTGGAAGATCAATGAATTGAGAAACTTAGAAAAAACCCCAGAAAACTTTTAACAGCGTACCGAAGTCATCACCCTAAAGCAGATACAGACAGAATATATCTACCCCGCTCAGAAGGAGGTCATGGCCTGATAAAGATAGAAAACTACTATAACATAACTATAGTTGGACTAAGAAAGTACTTAAAAACCAAGAATGGAAGACTACTGCATGTAATAAAGCAACACGAGGAAAAGAAAACGCTTTTCTCTACACACAAGAAGCGACAAGATACAAAACATAAACAAACTACACTGATACACTGATCTCGGATGAGAACATAGCAGAAATGGTCAAGGAGAGAAAAACATGAAAATAAAATTGCAAACCATGCTGAAGAAGAAATGGAGAGAAAGAAATCACTCCATGGTCAATACCCTGCAAAGCTTGACAGAGAAGAAGTGAGCCTAAGTAAAAGCCAACAATGGCTCGAAAGCTCTGGCCTAAAAGCTGAAACGAAGGACTGACCCTCGCTGCACAAGACCAATGCCTGACTGCAAACAGTTATAAAAGCAAAATAATGAAAATAGGCCTCAACACCAAATATAGAATGTGCAACCAGCACAATGAGACAGTTGACCTCGTGATCTCGGGCTGCCCAGTCCTTGCCAGGTCTGAATATGTATACAGGCACAACCGAGTAAGCAGATATATACACTGGACAACATGTCAACATTAGAACATTAAAACTAACAACAGGTGGTACAAACATGTGCCAAACAAGGTACAAGAGAACGACCAGGCCACAATCATCTGGGATAGGCCGGTTCAAACCGACAAAGAAATAAAAGCTAATCGTCCGGACATAATAGTCAAGGACTGAGGAAAAAACACCTGCTTACTGATAGGTCAAGTTGATGGCGTAAATATTGCGATAAAAGAGAGAAAAATTGGTAATGGGTGTTTATACATATTTCGGGAGTTCTTGAGTTCTGAAGAAAGTGCAAGCACTCCAGAAATATGTATATACACTCATTACTAACTTTTCTATCTCCGATCGCAATATTTACATAGATGTGTTCGTATACGAAGAGTCATAACTTTCATTGCTGTCTCTAATTTCCATAGAAAGCCTATAGAGATAATTTTAAAATAAATTGAATGGCTTAGAAGTGAGACTCCGATCTGTCAAGATCGCTAGAACTCATGAGGCTGGAGCTTAATCTAGTTTCCATAGCGTTAATACTCAGCCGTAAACAGGTCCCAGCAATAGTTGGGGGAGTTAAACCTGCGATGGACTCGCGTCCCGTCCAGGGATGGAGGTGTTGCGATCTCATTCACTTATAAACTATGGAAACTAGTTTAAGCTTCAGCCGCATGAGTTCTAGCGATCTTGACAGATCGGAGTCTCACTTCTAAGCCATTCAATTTATTTTAAATTTATCTCTATAGGCTTTCTATGGAAATTAGAGTCAGCAATGAAAGTTACAATGTTTCGTATACGAACACATCTATGTAAATATTGCGATCGAAGATAGAAAAAGTTAGTAATGAGTGTATATACATATTTCAGGAGTGCTTGCTCTTTCTTCAGAACTCAAGAACTCCCGAAATATGTATAAACACCCGTTGGCAATTTTTCTCTCTTTTATTGCAATATTTATGCGGTCTGATGAATATGTATCTGGACTGTTGTCATAGTAATGAAGCTAAAGCAGACAGAGTGAAGCCGCTTGGCAAAGATTAACCTTGAACTCTGCTGTGCATGCGCACTAAGTTTTAACGATCTAGCTCATTTCTGCTGCTTACAACTTAGAAGGAAGGTGTGTAGCGTGTGATCGTCGCATTGACCATGACAGAGAAAGTTGTCATGGCGATACCTGCTCAGAGGCCTGCGCAAAGTTGCAGAAAGTGTATGGAGGGGAGTGCATGAGCTGCACACAAATGTACGAGGGGTTCAGACGTTTCTAAGATGGCCGAAAAATATCGATAGAGACGAAGGTTCTGGGAGACCCGCAATCAGCAGAAGTGAGAAAAACATGGTAGATGTGCATGCAGCTGTGAAGGGAAACCGTCGAATCACCATCCATGGGTTATGAGAGGATGTGCAGATTAGTCACGGTTCAGTTCAGTCCATTATCACTGAAGATTTGGGTATGAGACGAGTGTCTGCTAAGTTTGTGCCAAAACTGCTTTCAGCTGACCCAAAAGACACTCGGGTTTCAGTTGTACAAGATCTCTTTGACTATGTCGAGAACGAGGGAAACTTTCTGAAAACTTTGCGTAGGTCTCTGAGTAGGTATCGCCAAGCTTTTGGCGAAATTTGCTGCAGATTCTTTGCTCAACTTTCTCTGTGATGATTAATGCAGAGATCACGCGCTACACACCTTTCTTCCAAGCACTGCTGTAAACAGCGGAAGTGAGCTGAGAACGTTAGAACTTAGTGAGCATGCACAGCAGAGTTCAAGGTCAATCTGTGCCAAGCAGCTTCCCTCTGCGTGCTTTAGCTTCGTTACTATGGCAACAGTCTAGATACTTATTGATCAGACCACGTACATGGACGTGTTCGTATATGAAACGTCGGAACTTTCAGTGCTGGCTCTAAAAACTATAGAATACCTGTAGAGATAAACTGAAAAGTGACTGAATCGCACTGCTAACACGAAAGCGTAAGACATAGTATTAGCTTCTTCTTCTTCTTCTTCTTCTTCTTCTTTTTCTTCTTCGTCTTCTCCTCCTCCTCCTCCTCCTCCTCCCCTCCCCTCCCCCCTCCCCACTCCCTCTTCTTCTTCTTCTTCTTCTTCTTCTTCTTCTTCTTCTTCTCCTTCTCCTCCTCCTCCTCCTCCTCCTCCTCATCATTATTATTGCCTTTGCACAGCTCCTAACGCTGAAGATATACTACGGTAGCTTATTATTATTATTATTATTATTATTATTATTATTATTATTGAGTGAAAGAGCAACGCATGCCATCAGCCGTCAACGTACTTGGAAGTATATGATGCTTTTCAAAATCAAACACGGTGTTCCGACCAGCAAATCAATTCATTTTCTACTATCTTGTCAGCCATTTTACGTTCAGAGACCGAAAGTACGACGATGATTTTTTTTCTTACGCTTATAATCGAAAATAAAGAGACATTTGTTTACAAAATTCTGAGTGAAACGTAAGAAAATGACGACGCTATTTAACACACCTGTAATCAAATCCCCCCCTCCATCTAAGATATGTTACGTGCAAAGAAAACTCACCTGTTTATTATTTATAATTAAACTATTTCGCCATGTTCTGTTTCCTTACTTACGACCGCTGCTACTACTGCTGCTGTTGTGGCTGCTGGTGCCGTTATCCATGTTGCTGCCGCTGTTGTTATTGTTGCTACTGTTGTAGTAATAGTAGTAGTAGTAGTGGTGGTGGTGGTGGTGGTAGTAGTAGTAGTAGTAGTAGTCGTTGTTGTTGTTGTTGTTGTCGTTGTTGTTGTTCAGTAGCTAAACATTGTATTTCGAGACGATTGTTTGAGATAAAAGCCACCGCTATCAACTTGACCTTCTTTCAACAGGAAACTCTCCAGTCAGAGATTACCTTTCGAGTGTTTTAATAAACAGAATTAAAACCGAATGAAGTTCGTAGCAGACAACACAATAAAGTCCATCCACGCAGGCAGACACAACAACAATAGAGCCAACATGTTGAGGGACCGAACTGCTACAAAAAGCAGTCGAGCCTTCTTTTATATGACGAGCTGCCATTTTGAAAGGGTAAGCATTTCCATACAGATGGGATTTGAACATACAAAGTTATGATCCAGAACAAATAGTGTTTAGCGAGTGAAAAGGTGATGTGGCTACGGCCCTGGTAATCTTATAATCTCTTAGTTTTAAACGGGTCATGATGAGGAGTGTCAAGAAAAACAAGGACACAGGTTAAAATTGACGGCCATATTTATTTCTCAGCTAACAGAAGATACAGCAAACTGGTACAAAATGAATAATTCTCTCTCTTTACTCTTTTACTTGTTTCAGTCATTTGACTGCGGCCATGCTGGAGCAACGCCTTTAGTCGAGCAAATCGACCCCAGGACTTATTCTTTGTAAGCCTAGTACTTATTCTATCGGTCTCTTTTGCCGAACCGCTAAGTTACGGGGACGTAAACATAGACACACCAACATATACACACACATACATATAAATATATATATAAATAAATAAAATAATATATATATATTTAAAATCTATAAGTTTAATTTTTAATTTAAATAATTTTTTCAAATTTTAACTTTAATTTAAATATTTTAATTGGACTTTTATATTTTATATTTTATATTTTTTATATTTTCTAATTAATTTTATTTCTATGTATTGGCTTATAATTTTCACATGTTTGATTTACCTAATAGTGGTTTTATCTCTAATTTAATATAATATATTATATATATATATATATATATATATATTATATATATATATATATATATATACGACGGGCTTCTTTCAGTTTCCGTCTACCAAATCCACTCACAAGGCTTTGGTTGGCCTGAGGCTATAGTAGAAGATACTTGCCCAAGATGCCACGAAGTGAAACTGAACCCGGAACCATGTGGTTTGTAAGCAAGCTACTTACCACACAGCCACTCCTGCGCCTGTTAACAAAAATACATGGTTTCCTCGTGCAGCTTGTGCATGATGATGCTCGTAAGAAAAACACAAAACATGGCGTCAAAGATTTCTGTTAACAATTCTCTCCTTCCTGAGAATGCATGGCGGAAATTCCCTATTTATAGCTACGGGTAAGCTCAAAACACACTAAACTTTTGCTGATCTGACTGGATAACTTAAAACATCCAATCGGCACGAAAAGGGTTTGGTCATGTGACCATTTGTAGAAAACAGGCAAAATACGCCAACTAAAAACGATTTAAGTCTAAACAGCCAAATAATAAACATAACATTTTTTCCGACGCTCGAATGATTCTATTAATCCATCACCTTGATGATGATGATGATGACGATGATGATAATAATGCCCTGATGCAGTACCAGGCAGTGGCTCTGATGGTTTCTGATCTTAACTGATTGGAAGTGTTATCATGTACATTGTTTTGTCTTGGTATAAAAGATGGGCTACAGCAAATATTCTGCTCAGTACCACATATTTGCTTGTCAGTTGTTTGACCGTAACCAACTAAGCATGTCCCTTAGTGGCTGACGATATGTGCATCTCTGATCACGAGCAGAAGTAGTGGGGGAGCATCATAGCCATGTGTTGAGAAGGATTCTTTGGGGTTTGAATAATTCACCTCTGGAAACATGGGTGGTTCTTTCAACATCCTTAAACATCATAGGGAGCATCATAGCCATGTGTTGAGAGGGATTCTTTGGGGTTTGAATAAGGGGAGCATCATAGCCATATGTTGAGAGGGATTCTTTGGGGTTTGAATAAGGGGAGCATCATATCCATGTGTTGAGAGGGATTCTTTGGGGTTTGAATAAGGGGAGCATCATAGCCATGTGTTGAGAGGGATTCTTTGGGATTTGAATAAGGGGAGTATCATAGCCATGTGTTGAGAGGGATTCTTTGGGGTTTGAATAATTCACCTCTGGAAACATGGGTGGTTCTTTCAACATCCTTAAACAACCCTTATTCAGGGACCTTTTGAGCGTGATGGGTTACTCGACCTGAAGAAAATTCTAACTGGGCCCCCACCTGCAAGGTCATGTGCTGTTTATCTTGATATGAGATCACCATGTCGCACACATATGGTTGTGATGCATGTGCCTGGTGTACCCTTATCAGACAGGTAGTCATGATGGGTATATTGGGCTTCGTATATTTTACCCCAGTGTCACTTTGATGGCATGAACTGCTCTCTCACTCAATAATAATAATAATAATAATAATGATACTAATAATAATTCTACTCTAGGCACAAGACCCGAAATTTTTGGGGAGGGGCCAGTCGATTAGATCGACTCCGGTACACTACTGGTTCTTAATTCATCGACCCCGAAAGGATGAAAGGCAAAGTCGACTTCGGCGGAATTTGAACTCAGAACGAAAAGACTGATGAAATCCCGCAAAGCGTTTCACCCGGCGTGCTAACGTTTCTGCCAGCTCGCTGCCTAATTATAATAATAATAATAATAATGATGATGATGATGATGGTGATGATGATGATAAAATCAATCATCTCACTCTACCTGATGTTGATGTTTGAAAAAGATTGACGTAATTCCTCACAAAGGTAAAATAGAGAAAGCGAAGAACGCCATTTCGATTGTAATGGATATTTTTATTGGTTTGAACGATGTTTTGACAGCTTGCCCGTCCTTGTCGAATTCAAAGATGAAATGTGATACACTGAAATTCAAAATTGTAGAAATTTAAACTCGAAAGCTTGAACGAGGACATTTTTTTTTTCTACGTATCACTTTTCATTTTGAACTTGACAAGGACAGGCAAGCTGTCGGAATATCGTTCAAACCAATAAAACATCTTTTGCAATCGCGTCGCTCTCTTCTTCGGATTGTCTAATGATAATAATAATAATAATAATAATAATAATAATGATGATGATGATGATGATGATGATGATGATGATGATGATGATGACGACGACGACGACGACGATGATGATGATGCTGATGATGATGATGATGATAATAATAATAATAATAATAATAATGATATCATGGGAATTGGCTCATATCCTACGCAAAATACTTTCTTTGTAATCTCAAATTTTAAAACAAACATAATTTTCGTATGTTTTTTTTTAGACATTCACTAGTACAACACTAAGTACAAAACCAAATATATGGCACCCTAGGCTTAATACTAACATGAACTTCCAACTTGTTGTCTCTTGAGGTCTCTGGGTGAGACTTGGAGCCAACTTGTGCAAATGTAAAGCAAAAGTCAAACAGAACAATAATAATAATAATAATAATAATAATAATAATAATAATAATAATAATAATGATGATGATGATGATGATGATTTCTTTTATTGGCCACAAGGGCCCAAGACGTGGAGAACAATATCGAAGGATGAGTTACAGCACAAAAAGATTACAAAAATATGTGGTGGTGGTGGTGGGGGTGGGGGTGGGTTAATATCAACCAAAGGGAGATAATGCCGATATAACAGAGGATATACAATAGAAAGTAGAGAAATAAAGAATAAGTAAATAAATAAATAGAATAAATAGGCGCAGGAGTGGCTGTGTGGTAAGTAGCTTACTTACCAACTATTTTGTTCCGGGTTCAGTCCTACTGCGTGGCACCTTGGGCAAGTGTCTTCTACTATAGCCTCGGGCCGACCAAAGCCTTGTGAGTGGATTTGGTAGACGGAAACTGAAAGAATCCCGTCGTATATATATGTATATATGTATGTGTGTGTATATGTTTGTGTGTCTGTGTTTGTCCCCCTAGCATTGCTTGACAACCGATGCTGGTGTGTTTACGTCCCCGTAACTTAGCGGTTCGGCAAAAGCGACCAATAGAATAAGTACTAGGCTTACAAAGAATAAGTCCTGGTGTCGATTTGCTCGACTAAAGTCGGTGCTCCAGCACCGGACACAGTTAACTGACTGAAACAAGTAAAAGAATAAAAGAATAAAATAGAATCCCCCATAGCAGGATAGTCCACTTAGGGTAATCGGGGGTAAACCCCTCACAAAAATCCCAGATTATTCTGCCATCTTCAAGGCATGGGAAAGTGCCCTCTTCCAGTTTCTTTTCTCCTGCTTAGAAAAATATAATCAGAGTAGGGAGAGTTTACGAAAAAAAGAAAACAAAAGACGAAGACAGGTGGTGTACAAACAAACAGATGTATTAGTATAACACTCAGGAATAGAAAAAGTATTTTACGTTTCGAGCCTACGCTCTTCTACAGAAAGGGACAGAGAAAAAACAAGGAGAGAAACAAGGAGAGAAACAAGGAGAGAAAAAAATGTGTGTAGTGGCTTAACGATCTATCATGGCAGATCCATTTAATCTCACTAGTCTTGCCACTGTCGACCACCTTTTGAAAAACACACTAGAAGGCAGCACCTCTCTCTCTACCCTCAAGAAGAAATTGATAAGGGCTTGGCCAGATAGGAATGGCCTGTTTTCAAACCTTTCAGACGGGGCCGCCACAGCTACTAAGCAGAGAAAGATCTGCCTTCCTTCTCTGCTTAGGGAAGGTGGGTGCGTCGATATTCCCTATACACTCGACAGACAGCTGAATTGTTCTTACATGTGACAACAGCTGCTCCACACAATCCCACAATTCCTTCATGCACGGACACTGAATTATTGCCCGCTGGACGGTTTCGTCGCCCTGCAAGCATCTCGGGCAGGTTCGGCTGTTGGCGCTTTCATGCCTGAAGAGAGCTGGTCTCGAACGGGCAGTGCCCCTCTGTAGCAAAGCCAAGCCAAGCCCAAAACTTTTGGAAATTGTCCACGATCTTCGACCCGAAGGTTCTCTGGAAGAGAATAATAATAAAATACTTCTTTGCTATTCACCACTGATTGTTGATAAACGATATCGGGGACAGTGTACAATATGGCGTCATGTGGGGTTGTGTAAGGAATAAAAATATCCCAACACGAAAAATTCCCTCCAAAGGATGGAGGACTTGAAATTGCTGCTAGTTGGGCAGACCAGCAAAACCTTCTTCTTCTCCTCCTCCTCCTCCTCCTCCTCCTCCTCCTCCATCTTCTTCTTCTTCTTCTTCTTCTTCTTCTTCTTCTTCTTCTTCTTCTTCTTCTTCTTCTTCTTCTTCTTCTTCTCTTTATCACGGGCTTTCATTGCACTACCAATTACAGCTCTGTGTGCCTTGGATATGTACTGTGGTTTGCTGTGATGCTCTTATTTTCACTGTATTGAAAGTGTTTTACGTAGGATGTGTGCGATACCTAGTAGTGCTATTTTCTGTGTTATATATACTTGTTGGTCCTGGTGTTTTTGTTATGTATTTTGTCTGAATATTTTTTTATCATGCTTAATGCACCTACTATGATAGGAATTGTTTCTGTTTTTAGACTCCACATTCGAGTTACCTCAATTTCCAGGTCTTTGTATTTTGAAAGTTTCTCCATTTCTTTTAGGGAACGTTGTCAGTTGGTATTGATACATCAATTAGAAAGCATTTATTATTATTATTATTACTATTATTATTATTATTATTATTACTTTTTTTTTTCTTCTTTCAAATTTTCTTCCATTTCTTGCCGAGTGTCTTCCCGACTCCTAGGGCAAAGAAACTCATAGTGTATATTGGTAGGCCATTAAACCAAACTCAGTAGTTCGTTCATTTAAAAAAAATTTTTTTTTAAAGTTAAATTAAAATACATGAGCAGCAACAGTTCTCACATCGACAATGCTCTTCTCAATACGTGTGATGTACCAGTTAAGACAATCTTTTGCACTTCTTGCAGGGATGGTAAGCCAGGGATCATTCTCATATAATTTTCGGTTCCCTTCTTGATCATTCCTAGTGCTCCTACGATCACTGGTATTGTAACCGCCTTGAGATGCCACATTTTCTCAATTTCAATGAGTAGGTCTTTATATTTTCTGAGCTTGTCAAACTCTTTCGCTGAGATATTATGATCACAGGGGATGCTCATGTCGATCAATAAGCAAACTTTATTGTTTTGGTCTTTCACAACAATATCTGGTTTATTGGCCTTGATGGTTCGGTCTGTATGTACTGGAAAGTCCCACAGAATGGTTACATTTTCTCCTTCAGTTACAGCCTCAGGGTGGTGATTATACCACTTGTCGGCAGTTTTGATATTGTAATGCCGACTTATTAGCCAGTGGAGATATTGGCCAACTCTGTCATGTCTTAATTTATACTCCACTGGTGCTAAGACTTTACATCCAGAGATTAGGTGGTCCACTGTTTCAATCATGTCGTTGCAGAATCGGCATTTTGGGTCTGCTCCATTTTTCATCACATTGGCCTGGTAGTTCCGGGTTGATAGGCTTTGGTCTTGAGCAGCCAGGATGAAACCTTCGCTCTCTGCTTTTAGCCCTGAGCTCCGCAGCCACTGATGGGTTTGCTTCTGGTCAACATCAGCTTGTTTGCTGCGGGTCACATATTTGCCGTGCAGAGGTTTCTCCTCCCACCTATCAGCCAATTGCTCGTGCGCTTTTTCATTGCCATCATTTTCACCTTCTTTGCAACAATAGTTGCCGTACTTCCCTCGGGTTGTTCAGTTTGGGTATCCTGCACGAGATCAATAGCAAATTTTTTGCTTTCCTTGATGATAGAATGAAGCTTCTTTCGTCTCTCGTGATTTTCCACGAGCTTTAGCATCCAGTCATTCGATATTTCGAGATATTTGGCCAGTCCAATTGTGGTTGTTTTGTAAGCTAGTTCAAATTGGATCAGGCCTCGACCTCCTTGGGCTCTGGGAAGGTAAAGGCGATCTACGTCTGCCTTTGGGTGGTGCATCCTATTACAACTCAGCAGCTTGCGTATTTTTCTATCTATATTCTTTACTTCACTCATATTCCAGTTCAACACATTGTAGCTATAAGTAACAACTGGAACTGCTAGGGAATTTATAGCTAACACCTTGTTACGTGCATTTAGTTCAGATTTCAGGACTGCACGAACTCTCCTATAACATTCCTTCCTGATTTTCTCTTTCATGCTTGCATGCTGAATACCAGAGCCTTCATTTATCCCTAAATATTTGTATGTTTGTTCTTGCTCAAGCTCTCTTATGACTGTGTCAACATCTAACACGACTGAATTTGTGGTCTTCACTTTCCCTTTCTGGAAAGTGGCCTTGGCACACTTCTCAAGTCCAAACTCCATCCCGATGTCATCGCTGAATGATTTCACGGTGCGCAATAGGCCTTCAAGTTCATTATTGTCTTTACCATAAAGTTTTAAGTCATCCATATAAAATAGATGGCTTATTTTTTTATTGGCAATTTTATACCCATACCCTGTTCTGTTTAATTCACTTGTAAGGGGTATTAGGGCTATGCAGAATATTAAAGGTGAAAGTGAGTCACCTTGAAAAATTCCACAGTTGATGTTTATATTTTCTGAGGCAAGTACTCCATTAGAGTGGTATAATTGGAGATTCGTATTCCACAACGACATATTGTGCTTCAGGAAGTTTGAAATCACAGGGGAAATTTTGAAGATGTCCAGCGATCTCAAGATCCATGGATGCGGTATACTGTCGAAGGCCTTTTTATAGTCAATCCATGCGGTGCTGAGATTTCTGCGCTTGTTGTGACAGTTCTCAAGGATCATACGATTGATTAGCAGTTGATCTTTGCATCCGTAAGAGCCTCGGCGGCACCCTTTTTGTTCAATGGGGAAAATATCGTTCTTCT
>NC_042998.1:196261588-196281588 GCF_006345805.1 Octopus sinensis | reverse complement strand
GCTCAGGAAATATAAATAAACAAGTCTTTAACGTTTCGAGCCTACGCTCTTCAACAGAAGATACATAGAGAGAAAAAAACACAGAAAGAAGGAGAGAAAAAAAATGCGTGCAGTAACTAACGAATCAACATGGCGATCTGATTTCGGCCAGAGGTCAAAGATCAAACATGAGACGCGAGAGCGAAATAAGGGGAGATAATAGGGTTGAATGACCCTAGGATAGGTCTGGACAGGCGTATGTATGAGGTTGGTGTATGTATTAGTATGTATTAGTATGTATTAGTATGTATTAGTACGTATTAGTATGTATAAGTGTGTGTGTGTGTGTGTATGAGAGAGTATAAGTGCGTATGAGGGGTCTGGACGTGTGTATGTATAGGGTTGGTGTATGTATTAGTATGTATTAGTATGTATTAGTACGTATTAGTATGTATTAGTTGGTGTATGTATTAGTATGGCACATCATATATGATGTGATGTGTAAAGTCGTGTGGTGTAGTGAGGAGAAGAGGGGGAGGGGGAGAAGAGGGGGAAGAAGGAGAGGGGAGAAGAGGGGGAAGGGGGAGAAGAGGGGAAGGAGAGGAGGGGAGAGAGATGGGGAGAAGGAGGAGGGAGGAAGGAGGAAAGAGGGGGAGGGGGGAGAGAGAGAAGGGGAGTGAGGGAGCAGAGGGAAGATTGAAGGAGGGAGGGAGAAAAGGGAAGAAGGGAAGGGGAGTAGGGGTGAAAGGATGAAGGACTGAAGAAGTAGGGGTCGGGGGGAAGGATAGGTGAGGAGGGGGGAGGGGGGAGTTGAGACCAAATGGCGTATAAGAGCGAAGAGAGAAGATTAATTCCTGTTCACGGCGCAAACGGGAATCCGGATGGCCTCTGTGTAAGGACAAACCGAACACAGATAGGTGTTGCAAGGAGTGACCGGTGGAGCGGAAATGGCGTGAGACCGGTGTGTCGTTCGCAAGGTGGATGTCACGAAGGTGTTCCGCGAACCGGTCAGCCAAGCGGCGTCCCGTTTGTCCGATGTACAAGGAATTGCAGAGAGAGCAAGAGACGCAATAGATAATATTGCTGGAGGTGCAGGTGAAGGAGTAGATGATGGGATAGGGTCGATGGTGGGTGCTAGTGAGGCGGGTGGTGTTGGAGAGGTAAGGGCAAGTGCGGCAACGTGGGCGGGAGCAGGGGAACGAGCCGGGTTAGGAGGTAGGGTCAGGGAAGGAGCTATGGACCAAAAGGTCTCGAAGGTTGTGGGATATAGTAAACAAATAAAAATGGATTGCTCAAACATCGCTGCATGGCGTTTCAGCAGTGTGGTCATTTATTCAGCGAAGTATAATAATTACACAATATTACATAACTTCACATTATTGCATAACCTCACCATTTCTTCAGGCAACATAAAGTCTTTCGTCGGCGAAATCAAATTAAGCTAGGAAGGTGAAATTATTATTAAAAATAAATATATTGAAGTCAAGATTGATTTTAGAAAACCAGAAATACAAACTTCTTGGAAGAGGAAGGGGATAGTAAGACTTATAACCAATAAAATCCTCACGTCTGCAAAAGCAGTAAAACTGGGGAATACTTATATGATGAAGGCTTGGCCATATAACCGTATCACTTCACAGATGAGCGCTATACTTCAGCTAAAATTTATCCAGGGACTATTTCGAGAACCACATCTCTGTTCAGGAGTTGTAAAATGGACCTATACTGAACTTGTGCTTGTAGGCTGAAAAAAGACAAATGTAAGGGAGAACTTGCCAGCTCGCCACCATTTTGTTTCTTATTCTATTAACGTTGACGTAAACGTGGCGAGATGGCAGAAGCGTTAACACGCCGAGTAAAACGCTTAGCGACATTTCCTTCGTCTTTCTGAGTTCAAATTCCGCTGAGGTCGACTTTGCCTTTTGCCCTTTCGGGGTCGATGAATTAAGTACCAGTTACTCACTGGGGTCGATATAATCGACTAGTCCCCTCCCCACAAGTTTCAGGCCTTGTGCCAATAATAGAAAGGATTATTATTATTATTATTATTATTAGGAGTGGCTGTGTGGTAAGTAGCTTGCTTACCAACCACATGGTTCCGGGCTCAGTCCCACTGCGTGGCATCTTGGGCAAGTGTCTTCTACTATAGCCTCGGGCTGACCAAAGCCTTATGAGTGGATTTGGTAGACGGAAACTGAAAAGAAGCCCGTCGTATATATGTATATATATGTGTGTGTGTGTGTGTGTTTGTGTGTGTGTGTTTGTCCCCCCAACATCGCTTGACAACCGATGCTGGTGTGTTTACGTCCCCGTACCTTAGCGGTTCGGCAAAAGAGACCGATAGAATAAGTACTAGGCTTACAAAGAATAAGTCCTGGGGTTGATTTGCTCGACTAAAGGCGGTGCTCCAGCATGGCCACAGTCAAATGACTGAAACAAGTAAGAGAGTAGTAGTAGTAGTAGTAGGGGGAGGAGGAGGAAGAGGAGGAGGAGGAAGAGGATGAGGAGGAAGAGGAGGAAGAGGAGGAGGAGGAGTATTACATGAGGTTTTTATCGTCTGTAATTGATTGAAATAGTTTCCCCGGTCGACTGGAGTTTAATATTTCAAGTGAAAATGAGTGGGGGTGGTGGTGGTGTTGGTGGTGGGTTAATAGAAATGTGTGTGTTTGTGTGTGGGGGGTGTCAGTAAAGAATTTCTCCCGTAATTGTCTGATATATTGTAGTAGGGAACCTGTGTTTGTTTGAGTGTGTGTGTGTGTGTACAGAAAGAGAGAGAGAGAGAGAGCGAGAGAGAGAGAGTTAGAGACAAGGGCAAAGAAAGAAAGGGAATGTAAGTAAAGAGGAGAATCTGTCTCTCCTTTTCTCTGTGTGTGTGTGTGTGTGTATGTGTGTGAGAGAGAGAGAGAGAGGGGGTGGTGGTGGTGCTGGATAATGACTGCTATGTAGAAATGTATGTCGTGCGTCAGGTTTCGAAGGGTATATTGTTTAGATGTAACTGAATAGAGAGATGAAGAAGGAAAAGGATGAGGAGTCGGTGGTCGGGCGGGGATGGCGGGAACTGCATCAGGAGCACTATCGGCAGCAGCAGCAAGGGAAACTGTTAAATGCTGGAAGTTGTTGATCCACTGACTCACACGTAAGCTTCCGTTTCATCAATACACAACATCCTCTCCCCATCCATCCTCCCCTCGACTCTCCGAAACTCTTTCACGTTTTTTTTTCCCTTCCTCTTTCATGTTTCCTATCACATGCTTCGATGACAAATAAAATACTTCACAGGAACAAGAAGCACAACAGCAGCAGCCAGCAGCAGCGTCAGTGATGACAACAACTGCAACAAGAAGCACAACAACAAGAGCAATAACGATGACAGCAACGTGTACGACGACGACGAACGTAAAATAAAAGAAAAATGGGTTTTCATTTTTAAAAATGGTAAAAAAAAATGAGGAAACCCTAAATTATTTGATGACATTTGGTGAAATCTAACAGGTTGTCTTACCTGTGTTTCTTTCAATTACTTTAAATATAAGGAAGAATTTAGTAAAATAACTTAGTTATCATTCAGTTAGTATAGGATCATAAACTGTGACTAAGTGGAAGATTCTAATTTAAAATTCATGAAAACAAGACATTTGTACTCAGAGCCAGAGCCGGTTTCAGCCGGGTTGGTATCAAAAGGGTTTAGAAATGACGATGATGGCGGAATGAATGGAGTTGGTGAGTGAAACGCACTTAGGTGCAGGAGTGGCTGTGTGGTAAGTAGCTTGCTTACCAACCACATGGTTCCGAGTTCAGTCCCACTGCATGGCACCTTGGGCAAGTGTCTTCTGCTATAGCCTTGGGCCGACCAAAGCCTTATGAGTGGATTTGGTAGACGGAAACTGAAAAGAAGCCCGTCGTATATATGTTTATATATATGTGTGTGTGTGTTTGTGTGTGCCTGTGTTTGTCCCCCCAAACATCGCTTGACAACCGATGCTGGTGTGTTTACGCCCCCGTAACTTAGCGATTCGGCAAAAGAGACTGATAGAATAAGTACTAGGCTTACAAAGAATAAGTCCTGGGGTCGATTTGCTCGACTAAAGGCGGTGCTCCAGCATGGCCGCAGTCAAATGACTGAAACAAGTAAAGAGTAAAGAGTAAAGATTAAAGAGGGTGGTGATGACTCGGGTGGTTTTTTTGAACTTCAGAAGAGTATTGTTCTAACCACAAAATACCCACCTATGTCATGATGGTCCGTGGCCCAATGGTTAAGGCTGTTCGCCTCGCGATCATAAAGCCGTGGGTTCGTATCATCGGACCGGGCGGAGCATTGCGTGTTTTGAGTACGGTACTTCATTTCACTTCGTTTCAGCCAAATTTGATGTAAATGTGTGACGGACGAGAACTGGGGCATCACTTTCCTCTCCTTTCTATCTCTCGTTCATCTGTAGCTGTCACATCCTGGATGATCCCCCCCCCGGGTCCTAGAGCAAGGGTGTTAAGAAGGTGTCTATGTCTCCTCGCGATTATATAAGCATTTGAAACAATAAACGAAAGTATGGTACGTCTGTCCCCAGCCATAGTTGCTCTCCAGTGACTGTAGAGCACTTTACTTTAATCTCGAATATCTTTTACCTTTTACTTGTTTAAGTCTTAGACTGCGGCCATTCTGGGGTACCATCTTGAAAAGTTTTTAGTTGAGTGAATCGAACATAGTACTTTTTTTTTTCAAGCCTTGTACTTATTCCATCGGTCACCGAACCGCTAAGTCACGGAGACACCAACACCAGTTGTCAAGCGGTGGTGGGAAACGAAAGCAATCAAAGACAAAGCCACACACTCACACACACACATACATGTGGAGGCACAATGGCCCAGTGGTTAGGGCAGCGGACTCGTGGTCGTAGCATCGTGGTTTCGATTCCCAGACCGGGCGTTGTGAGTGTTTATTGAGCGAAAACACCTAAAACTCCATGAGGCTCCCGGCAGGGGGTGGGTGGCGAACCCTGCTGTACTCTTTCACCCCAACTTTCTCTCACTCTTTCTTCCTGCTTCTGTTGCACCTTTATTTCAAAGGGGACAGCCTTGTCACACTCTGTGTCATGTTGAATCTCCCGGAGAACTACGTTAAGGGTACACGTGTCTGTGGAGTGCTCAGCCACTTACACGTTAATTTCACGAGCAGGCTGTTCCGTTGATCGGATCAACTGGAACCCTCGTCGTCGTAACCGACGGAATGCCCCGATGTATATGTGTGTGTCTGTGCGGGTGTGTACGACGGGCCTCTTTCAGTTTCCGTCTACCAAATCCACTAACAAGGCTTTGGTTAGCCTGAGGCTATAGTAGAAGACACTTTCCCATGGTGCCACAAAGTGGGACTGAACCCCAAACCGTGTGGCTGGGAAGCAACTGCTAACCACACAGCCACGCCTATAAATACATTAGTAAAATCAAGTGGGAGATTAACATAATTAATCCCAAATATCTTAAATAAATAACATTATCCCTAAAATGGGGGTCAATCGCTCCCATTAACTAAATGGTTAATTCTAGTCAAGATAACCATGAGGGGTAAATATGAATATTTGAATTAAATCAAAATTTATTTTAAAAAACTGATTTCAAATTTTGGCACAAGGCCAGCAATTTCGAAGGAGGAGGTAAGTCGATTTCATCGACCTCAGTACACAACTGGTACTTAATTTATCGACCCCGAAAAGATGAAAGGCAAAGTCGACCTCGGCAGAATTTGAACTCAGAACGTAAAGACGGACGTAATACAGCTAAACATTTTGTCCGGCGTGCTAACGATTCTGCCAGCTCGCCTCCTTCATTAAAATAATTAGATTACTCTCAATCAATTAAAATATTGAAAAGTGGGTGGTGGTGATTGCATTGGTGTATGAGTTTGATCTTTGATAACAAATCTAGATATGTTTCAGCATCATTGGACCTCTTCAGCGAAGACTAATGTTGCCAGTATTTGGCAGAGACAAGATGATAGAGCTAAATGGATACAAAGATGGCGCTAATTTCTCTTTGTCATTCTTGTAGTAAAATATATTTTTGCTATCTTTCAGTCAGGACTTTGGAAGGCAACGTCCATGACGCTTTATTGGACCTCTGACGAGAGAGAGGAGAGAGAGAGAGAGAGAGAAGAGAGAGAGAGAGAGAGAGAGAGAGAAGAGAGAGAGAGTGATGGATGGAGGGCAGGAGGGAGGGAGAGAGAGAGACATACTTACAGACAGACAGACAGAGTGAAAGAGAGAGAGAGAGGTATCTTCAGACGTGAGTCCTAAACGGAATGCTTGCAAGAGAGCGGACTCCTCTAACAGACCCCAAGTTGTCAGGAAGTGGTTTTAAATGGATTAAGTTTATCATCCAAATAGGAGACTAGATTAGATTAACCCCCTCCGTTCCCTATGGACCAAAGCAATGACGGCTTTTCGCCATTGTTCTTGACCCTAGGCTGTCTTTTTTTTTTACTTCTCTACTGTTGGATCCCTGCTTTTTCAGCTTTTCCCCATAATTCCACCTCCATATTTATAGGGCATCCTCTTTACCACCTACCCTGTGGGTTTCTGCTCCGAGTGGTGTTAGAAGGGGAGTCTGCTTTGCAGCTTCCTTTCCGAGTTTATTGTACCATGTCCTGTGTTTCCCTGAAGGAAAAGCCTTTCTCTCCCAGGTGTTGTTGGTTTTCCTTTGTCATCAGTGTTTCTGTATCTTCACTTTTTTCAAAGTTTGGCCTTACACAAAACCATTTTTACCTCTGGGAAGAGGTCGTCCATATTAGTTCGGCTTCTTTCCTTTGACTTGTCTAGCATGGGAACCTCAACTAGGAGCTTACACTTCACTGACATAGCTGTCAGGGTCACTGAGGAACAAAATTAAGCCATGGTGGGATTTGAAGCTACAACATAAAAATAGCCGAAACAAAAACCTAAGGGTATCCAGTCCGACGTTCTTACTGTTCCACCAATCCACCGCTCTTTTCTTATTTTTTATCCACATCAGAAAAGCGAAGTTAGCTCCATAGGGTTTTGAACTCAGAGACTCCGAATAAATTGCCCCGTGACGTTCCATCCGACGCCCTAACGACTCAGCCAAATTCACTGCTGTTGTTTAGCCCCAGGTCAGCTCTGATCGAGTAGATCTAAGGACAAAGACATTACAGCCTTGACAGCTTTGTCTTCTCTGGGTGTCTAGAACTGCATCAAGTGAAGCTGCGTGACTTAGTGGTAAGGGCCTTCAACTCACAATTACAAGGTCGTGAGTTCGATTCCTGGGGACACGTTGTGTCCTTGAGCAAGGCACTTTATTACACATTGTTCCAGTCCACTCAGCTGGCAAAAATGAGTAGTACTTGTAATTCAAAGGGGGGGCTGCCTTGTCACATTCTGTGCCACACTGAATCTCCCTGAGAACTACGTTAAGGGTACACGTGACTGTCGAGTGCACAGTCAGCCACTTGCACGTTAATTTCCTGAGTTGGCTGTTCCGTTGATCGGATCAACTGGAACACTCATCGTCGTAACCGACGGAGAACCAGTTTCGTTTAGAGCTATTTTACAAGTTCTGAAAATATTCTTTTCTACTCTAGGCACAAGGCCCGAAATTTTGGACGAAGGGGGACCAGTCGATTAGATTGACCCCAGTACGTAACTGGTACTTAATTTATCGACCCCGAAAAGATGAAAGGCAAAATCGATCTCGGCAGAATTTGAACTCAGAACGTAAAAATAGACGAAATACAGCTAAGAATTTTGTCCGGCGTGATAACGTTTCTTATTTCTTTATTGCCCACAAGGGGCTAAACACAGAGGGGATAAACAAGGAAAACAAAGGGATAAAGTCGATTAGATCGATCCCAGTACGTAACTGGTTCTTATTTTATCGACCCCGAAAGGATGAAAGGCAAAGTCGACCTCGGCGGAGTTTGAGCTCACAACGTAACGGCAGACGAAATATCTATTTCTTTACTACCCACAAGGGGCTAAACACAGAGGGGACAAACAAGGACAGACAAACGGATTAAGTCAATTGTATCGACCCCAGTGCGTAACTGGTACTTATTTAATCGAGCCCGAAAGGATGAAAGGCAAAGTCGACCTCGGCGGAATTTGAACTCAGAACGTAACGGCAGACGAAATACCGCTAAGGATTTCGCCCGGCGTACTAACGATTCTGTCAGCTCACAAGTTGTGGAAATATTGTTTGTCCGATTGTACTATATAGGGTTGGCGATCCGACAATTAGGTTGATTACGGGCCAAGGTTTTGTGTTGTGTCTTAAGGAGATGTCGAGTATTTAAAGGGAAGGAACGTGTGGAAGCTTTTTCTGTTGTTGAAGCCGTCATGTGTTAGGTCTGTGAGTAGCGTGGTGGTTCAGTGTAATGGTCTGAAGTCATGTGATTATTGAGAGACGGAAATTGTTGATTAATATTGTAACGAATATCCCTTTCTGAAATATTTGAAGGTCAATAGAACCTATGCGATGCTACTTTACTTGAATTTCTGTTGAGTTTTAGAATCGTTATGATTTTGTCCACTTCCCAAATCCTGGGGATTTTTAAAGTGTTTGGTACAAGCACTTGTAGCAAATGTAGATGCGAGTAATCGTAGATATTGTTAGTCCCTAAGGCCTAATTTTGTTTCAAATCTCTAGATTTTCCATTTTTTTAAGTGTCTGATGGAAGTATGGGGTCACAATCGTTGTCTAGGTTTGCAGTTCTTAAACTCATGGATTCCAACCCACTTAAAAATATTAGAGAAATATTTTGGTACCATTTCTCTCTCTTTGTGAAGGAGAAAACAAAATAGAGATTTTTCCACGCAATTCTTCTTTCTTCCACCATGACGTCGGACAAGCTTAGAATAGCTGGAAATAGCTGTCAATCCGCCCTCATTTTAGAGTAATTTCAATCTTTCACTTGTTTCAGTCATTGGACTGCGGCCATGCTGGAGTATCCTCTTGACGGGTTTAGTCGAACAAATCGACCCCAGTCATTATTTTTTAAGTCTGGCAATTATTCTATTGGTCTCTATTGCCGAACTGCTAAGTTACGGGCGATATAAACAAACTAACACTGGTTATCAAGCAGGGAGCTGGACAAATACAACCATAAAGACACACACACACACACACACATACACAGGGCTACCAAATTCATTCAAAAGGCATTGGTGGTCCCAGAGCCATAGCAGAAGGCATTCACCCTAGGTACTTGAAACCACACGCTTGGCGAGCGAACTTCTTAATCACACAAACATGCATCCATATAATTCTTTTTCTTTCCTCAACGACGTTGGACAAATTCAAAATGGTTGGAAACCACATTTGTTTTATTAAACAGCAATTTGCTCATCTCGCTCCTGAATGATTTTTACGCTCTTTAGTAAACGGAGAGAATGTTTGATTCACCAAAATGGCGTCCTACAACAGCGAAGCTCCACCGTCACGTAGTTTGTTGATTATCTGAGAAACATCGAATCTAAACGGGAAATGTATATTCTCCGTTGTGTTTCTGTCTTCTTTGTGAAGGTGCGGGGTATAGTGGTTAGTGTATTCGGTTCACGATCCTAAGGCCATGAGATCGAATCAGAGCGGCGCGTTGTGTCCTTGGGCACGACATTTTATTTCACATTTCTCCCGTCCACTCGGCTGGCAAATATGATGGTTGATGGGATGCGTTTATACGGTCTAAGTGGAATCTTTGACTGACTGCCGACCCGTGTTAACACAGATCAATCCGTGATAAGGTTAACATGGTTAACAATTAAGAGCACCGTGATGAATGAATCAGAGGTAAAAAAGATACTGGTTTATAATTTCATTGAGTATTTACTAATCTTTATAGCTTAACTTCTACTTGTTTCAGTCATTGGACTGCAGTCATGCTGGGGCACCGCCTTGAAGGGTTTTTGAATAACGAATCGACCCCAGGACTTATTTTGGATCTTTTCATTTTGACCGGCAGATTTTAAAAATAATTTCTATGTAACTAAACAGTTTTAAACTTCGTAAACTGATAGTGTGCTACATAAAACATCTTTTTCTCTTGGCTTTCTTGAGAAAATCCTGTAGTTTGTAAGCTATTTCTTGTTTATTTTCTTGCATTTCGGCAATTTCAACCAATCAGCCTTGTTACATTCTGTGTCATGCTGAATGAATCTCCATGGGATCTACTTTAAGAGTATGTGTCTGTAGAGTGCTGTTCCGTTGATCGGATCAACTGGAACCCTCGTCGTAACCGACGGAGCGCCAATTTCTGTCTTCTTTTGTTTATGGCGACTGATTTTAGAGGAATGCCTGATCAGGGTATTTGCGTTCATTTAGAGTGTGTCGCCGTATTATTTCAGGTTATTACTGTGACATAAGGCAGCAAGCTGGCAAAATCTAGTTGGAGTTTCTCTCGTATATCAGAAGGACCGAATCATTCATGTTATCACATTCTTCGTTTACTATGTCGGCGAGCTGGCAGAGTCGTTAGCACGCCGGGCGAAATGCTTAGCAGTATTTCGTCTGTCGTTACGTTGTGAGTTCAAATTCCGCCGAGGTTGACTTTGCCTTTCATCCTTTCGAGGTCGATAAATTAAGGACCAGTTGAGTACTGGGGTCGATGTGATCGACTTAGCCATTCCCCCAAAATGTCAGGCCTTGTGCCTATAGTAGAAAAGGTTTACTATGTCGACTTACATCGCATTTCACTGTCTCTTCCATTTCTTTCTCCTCATCCTTTACGCAAATCCCCCCACTAACTGTCGTCTGCTCTTGTGATGTCTTCCTCATCTGTGCCCTTGTGGTTAATAAAAGTAATCATTATTTACTATCTATCGTGTTTTTACACTTAGTCCAACGGTTCATGTGGGATGTATACGTTTACTAATTGAAACACTTTCCATGATTTATTTCCCTTGTAATTTCCTTCTTCAGTTTTTTTATGTTGACGTTCATTTCTACTGTGTGTGGTTTTCATGTATTACATTAGAGGTTGTCCCCGCTCGGGTTTTATTAAGCTGCTTTTTTCTGATGTGTAATTGGAGTCGTATATATTTTTATATGTTCCCTTGTAGAATAAAATGTATGTATTCTTTTGATTACGTCTATAATTATTTTGTTGAATGTACTGAAGTATCTGGGTTTCCTAGTGGATCTGGTTCCACTGGGCTCGTTTGAAGTTTGTAAAAGAGTTATTGCTTTGTACGTTGTTTTGCGTAAATATGTTATGATAAATCTGCTAAGTTGTCATGGGAGAGCCTGGAGAATTACTCGTCGAATGATTATGATATGTAAGTATGGTGGGCGTAAGATGATATTTGGGAACGAGTTATCGTAGTTAACTTGGATTGTGTGTGTGTGTGTGAGAAAGAGAGAGAGAGAGAGAGAGAGAGAGAGAGAGAGAGAGAGAGAGAGAGAGAGGTTTATTAATGTCAAAAACAAAACGAAAAGCAGTGATGAATGAGTCATCTCTACGCACTTAGTAAACGGAGAGAATGTTAGATTCATCGACACCAAAATGGTGTTCTGCGACAGCGAAGCTTCCACCATCACGTAGTTTTGTTGATCATCTCTACCTTTGCCGCTCATCCGCATCGTTTTGTTAGAATCTGGCGCCTTGGTAATTTTTCTGTCCCATGTTAAATTCGTATAAGAAAAAAAAAAAAAGAAGACGCAGCCTTGCTGTATGGTCATGTAAACATAAGCCAGTGTACTCTGGGTAGCTGATAATTGTGGTTGGTTGTTGGGGTGCGTTTATACTGTCCAAATGAAATCTTTGACGGATCGCCGACCCGCGTTAACACAGATCAATCCGTGATAAGTGTAACATGGTTCACAATTAAGTGCACCGTGATGAATGAATCAGAGATAAAAAAGATATTGGTATACAGTTTCACTGAGTATTTACTAATCTTTAGTGTTTAACTAATTCTACTATATGGCTCAGAAACCTGGACATTATCAAAGAAGCTTGAGAGGCGGTTGGATGGAACTTACACTCGCCTCCTTATGAGAGCTCAAAATCTCTCATGGAAGCGTCATTCAACCAAAATGCAAATATATGGGAAACTACCACCTGTGTCATCTGTTGTGAAAGGTAGGAGAGTCCAGTTTGCTGGACATTGTTGTAGAGCTGGAAACGAGGTAATTTCTCCTCTTCTCCTCTGGAAGCCATCTGCTCGCGATACCAGAGGGCGCACACTCTCCTACCCTGATGTAATCTCCAGGGATACAGGCATCCAGCAACAGGACCTCCGTAATGACATGATGGACCGTGAAGTCTGGCGTAGCATGGTAAATTCCATTGTCTCGACCACGGTCAAACAATGATGATGATGATTGTTTAACTTTTACATGTTTCAGTCACTGGACTGGGTCCATTCTGGGGCACCGCCTTGAAGGGTTTTTGAGGAACGAATCGACCCCAGGACTTATTTTTTGTATTTCTCTGGTACTTATTCTATCGGTTTCTTTCGTCGAACTACTACGTTTTAGAGGACCTAAACAAACCTACACCGGTTGTCCCCCCCACCATCACCGCTTCTTTCAGTTTCTGCCTACCAAATCCACTCACAAGGCTTTGGTTGCCCCCATGTTATAGCAGACGACATTTACGCAAAGTGCCGCAGAGAGGGTCTGACACCCAAACCTTACGTTGTGACAGTCATAAATAGATCTAGTCTCGCTCATATATATCTGTACCGAATGATACTCATACAACATAGAGCTACTCAGACACACACACACACACCTGGTGACACAGGAACATAACTGTACCGAATGACATTGATATATACTCGTCTGCAATGTTAGCACTCCCACCCACACACATATGTCTATGTTCCTATGTACATATGTTTGTCGGTCTGCCTGTCTTCTGTCTGTCTGTCTGGTTGTCTATCTGTCTGCTCGTTAGTCTGTCTGTCTGTCTGTCTGTCTATCTATTTGATATCTATCTATCTATCTATCTATCTATCTGTCTGTCTGTCTATCTATCTATCTATCTATCTATCTATCTATCTATCTATCTATCTATCTATCTATCTATCTATCTATCTATCTACCTATCTGTCTGCCTGTCTGTCTGTCTGTCTGTCTATTCATCCAACCATCCATCCACCCTTCTTTCCTTCATTCTTTCTTTCCTTTTTTCTTTCTGTCCTTCTTTCTTTCTATCTATCTATCTATCCATCCTTCTGTCTTTCTTTCTTTCTTTCTTTCTTTCTTTCTTTCTTTCTTTCTCTCTCTCTCTCTCTCTCTCTCTCTTATCTATCTATCTATCTATCTATCTATCTATCTATCTATCTATCTATCTATCTATCTATCTATCTATCTATCTATCTATCTATCTACTAAATCATCGCACACACACACACTCTCTCTCTTCCCCTTCCCTTCGCTTATCTCTTTACTTCACCTTCTCCTCCTCCTCGCTTCCTCCCACCACCCCAACGATGATCCCCTTCCCCACCTCACCAACACCTGCACCAAACACTACACTTTCGACATTTAAAATATTTTATTTTAATTTTTTATTTTAATTTTTTAGTCAAGAGGGAAAGCAGGGCCCATGCTCCTTAACAAGGCCCCTGCGGCAGAGGAGCAGGATGGGGGAAAGGAAGAAGATATTATTGAACCAGAATCCTGGTCCGAATGTTTGGAACAGAGTGGTGTCAGGTGGTAGTGCTTGACCGGAAAATGGATCCAAGTTATCAACCGTGTAGGCCATGGTAGGATTTGAACTCAGAACGCGAAAAGCCGGAAGGAATATAGCAAAGCATCGATCCAACATTCTGGCAGTCCACTAATATACCGAACAAGTATTGGAACATTTTTTTAATCGTTTCCGAAAGTAAGGAAGGTAAAGTCCACCTGGGCGGAAATCGAACTCAGAACACAAAGAGTTGGAAGAAATATCGCAAAGCATCCAGTTTGGTGCTCTTACAATTCCACCAACCGACTATGTTGGAATGGTGCTTTTAATATTATTTTCTACTCTAGGCACAAGGCCGAAATTTTTGGGGAGGGCCCAGTCGATTAGATCGACCCCAGTACGCAATTGGTACTTCATTTATCGACACAGAAAGGATGAAAGGCAAAGTCGACCTCAGAACGTAAAGACAGACGAAATACTTATTTCTTTACTACCCACAAGGGACTAAACACAGAGAGGACAAACAAAGACAGACAAACGGATTAAGTCGATCACATCGAGCCCAGTGTGTAACTGGTACTTATTTAATCGACCCCGAAGGGATGAAAGGCAAAGTCGACCTCGGCGGAATTTGAACTCAGAACGTAGCGGCAGACGAAATACCGCTTAGCATTTGGCCCGGCGTGCTAACGATTCTGCCAGTTCGCCGCCTTAATGGTGCTTTTAACATCGATCCTGAAAGAATAGAAGGCAAAGTTGGTCTCGGCAGGGTTTGAACTCAGACCTCGATACTGCAAGGTGTTGTAAATTGTCCGATGCTCTAGACCAGTGCTTCTCAACCACTCCCCCGCTATGGACCCCTATGATTCCTATTTTATTCTACTCGACCCTCTTACGTATTCAGAGCTTTTAAAAAAATCCTACATTTTTATAATTAAATATTATTAGAAATTGTATTCTTTAATTCTTTTACTAGTTTCAGTCATTTGACTTCGGTCATGCTGGAGCACCGCCTTTAGTCGAACAAATCGAACCCAGGACTTATTCTTTGTAAGCCTAGTATTTATTCTATCGGTCCGCTTACTTTCGAGGTCATAAACACACCAACATCGGTTGTCAAGCGATGGTGGTGGTGGTCGGGGACAAACACAGACAAAAACGCATACACATACAAATATATATACACGACGGGCTTCTTTCAGTTTCCGTCTACTAAACCCACTCACAAGGCTTTGGTCGGTCCGAGGCTACTGTAGAAGACACTTTGCCCAAGGTGCTACGCAGTGGGACTGAACCCGGAACCATGTGGTTGGAGGCAAGCTTCTTACCACACAGCCACGCCTGTGTTAAAATATTTTGTGCTTCGTAGAACTGTGACCAATTTATTGCAGATAAATTTTAAGGGCAAAACCTTATAGGGACCCCCAAATGTGATGTGGGCCCTTGTTGAGGGCCATGGCTCCAGACTTTGCTAATTCAACAACGTGAAGAGCCTATATGGTTGTTTCGACTGCTAGAGATAGTAACCAATTCTCCCTCAGATTACACTCTATTGTATAGAAGCAAGATAAAATGGCAGACCATGTGGTCACAGGTATATACATATACAGACGGGATGGTCATACGTAGAACGCCATTGATCAAAGACAGACATGATGAGGAGTGTTCGAGTCTGTGACCAGCTACACAACACCGCCGCCGCCGCCACCGACTGTTTGTTGTTCTTTCCTCTCCAGATGACAAACATTACTAAGTCAACCAGTTGCATCTGTCGCTAATTACCATAGCAACACGAAATATAACCACATCTCCTCCTCCTACTCTTCCTCCTCCTGCTCTAACGTAGTGGAAGGAGGACAGGTAATGCTGAAGAGTTCTCTGATAAATAAAGTGTACTTGTGCTCAGTTGTACTTTCAAATAAATCCGATTAGTCAGGATTAGAGAGGGGGAGGGAGAAAGAGAGAGAGAGAGAGGGGGGAGGAGAAGAAGAAGAAGAAGAAAAAGAAGAAGAAGAAGAAGAGAGAGAGAGAGAGAGAGAGAGAGAGAGAGAGAGAGAGAGAGGAGAGAGAGAGAGGAGAGAGAGAGAGAGAGAGAAAGAGATTATCAATTAATATCTACAAGTGAAAGAGAAGAAATCTTTATCTTCTTAAAATACGTATTTACCTTAGAATTAAACCGAAGCCAGGAAATGCCGCCGATTCTGTGGTTTCATACTGAGAACCAGTTTTATCTTGCACAAGTGAAAGATGGCGTCGATTATCTCACCGAAGGAGCCATTTTCCACACACCTAGTTGTCATTATAATAAGCGCAGAGATATCGTCGTGAGAAGGAATATTTACAGAAACCGAAAGCCACATTCTACAACGATGCTTCTCAATATGTTTGACTTCGTGAAACATTTGAAATGAAGTAAATATGAATAAAAAGGAAAGTTACCGGTGCATTTTCTATAGAAATCCCCATCAAAGCAGACGGCGTACAGGGTACGACAGAGAGGCTTTTCATATTTTAAACGACCTTTGCTGTAATGTTACTTATGTAAAGTGATAATGGAGTGATCGTGTAGCTAATATTTGGCCGTTTTTATTTTTTAAGTTACCAATAGGCTTTGGACCGGTGTATATTATATGTTTGTTTAGAATAATGAATTATAGGCGTAGGAGTGGCTGTGTGGTAAGTAGCTTGCTTACGAACCACATGGTTCCGGGTTCAGTCCCTCTGCGTGTCACCTTGGGCAAGTGTCTTCTGCTATAACCTCGGGCCGACCAATGCCTTGTGAGTGAATTTGGTAGATGGAAACTGAAAGAAGCCCGTCGTATATATGTATATATGTATGTGTGTGTATATATATTTGTGAGCGTGTGTTTGTCCCCCCAACATAGCTTGACAACCGATGCTGGTGTGTTTTCGTCCCTGTAACTTAGCGGTTCGGCAAAGAATAAGTCCTGGGGTCAATTTGCTCGACTAAAGGCGGTGCTCCAGGATGGCCGCAGTCAAATGACTGAAACAAGTAAAAAAGTAAAAAAAAAAGGGAAATGAGGAAAGCTTCTAACAATGTAAAGATGAAAGTTAAAAACCTTTACATTTCGGACGCAAAGACCCATCTTCAGAAGAGAAAAGTCTAAGAAATGTGTGTCTACGTAGAACCCGCCATTTGGACAGCCGGATGGGAAGTGACCCCGTTTTAGAGTCCGGTACTTGTGTTTGTAGCAACAGCTCTCCAAGTGAGTATTTCGGCACGACAATGCTCCATGCAGGCCACAACGCTCTTCTATGTGTTTGTTGTTGAAGCATTTATCAAGAATGGTGAATGTGGGAGAATCTTTTTTGTTTTGCTGCACTCTGTATAATAAAAGGCGTTTCCACCTACGACCATCCCATCTTTCATTCTGATACAGTGTACGTAGAACCAAATCTTTCAACGTTTCCCTCCCTTTGTAAAGACAGTAAAGGGTGACTGTGAGGGGAGTTGTGGTTGATACGTTTTAAGCGAGTTGAGAGACTACAAAGAATTTGCTTTCTGGTTCAGCGGATGATACTTTTGAAGGTTGGCGGATAATAAAATTCTGGAATAGAGAGGCAAGAAGAAGGAGGGAAAGGAGGAAGAGGAGGAGGAGGAGAAATAATACCCGATGGGAAGAGAAAAGATTATTTAATGCAGTAGCTGTGCAGTTGCGTAGCTAAGGTGTGTTCCACCCGGGGTAGCCCTTAGGTTTAGTGCCATCAGGACCTATACAGCCAATGCAAAAGATGGCAACCCCATATCCATCCCTTCCACCCGTAACCACCCCTAGCTATGTTATAGGTTGCGTGAAATAGAGAGAAGATGAGACATAGGGAGTTGGAGTGGGGGACAAAGCAATTTGGGGGACAAAGCAACGTGGGGGACGTCAAAGTTGGAATAAATTCTCTTTCTAATTTTCTAATTCTTTCAAATTTTAAGGAAAGCATTTTCGAGGGCAATGGGTAGTCGATTGCATCAACTGGTCCTTATTTTATGGGTCCAGAATGGATGAAAGGCAAAATCGATCTCAGCAGAATTTGAACTCACAACGTAAAGGGCCAGTAGAAATGCCTTCAAGCGTTTTTGCCGACGCGCTAACGACTCTGCCAATTCGTTGCTTTTAGCAATATTTATCATTATTTTTTAAAGCTTGGTACTAATTCTATCGGTTTTTCTTGCTGAACCGCTAACTTACGGAGACGTAAACAAACCAGCACCGGTTGTCAAGAGGTAGTGGGGCACAAAGACATATATAAACACAGGCACGCAAAGACACACATATACACACACGCACGCACACACACACACACATACACACAGACACACACACATACGCACACACACACACACACACACGCACACACATAGATACACACACGCACACACACATACGCACACACACACGCACACACATGCACATAGGCACATGACGGGCTTCTTTCAGTTTCCGTCTACCAAATCCACTCACAAGGCTTTGGCCTGCTTGAGGCTATAATAGAAGACACTTGCCCAAGGTACCACGCAATGGGATTGAACTTCAGAACCATTTGGTTGGGAAGCAAGCCTCGTAACCACATAGCTATAGCTGTTGCTGCTGTTGTTGTTGCTGCTGTTGCTGTTGCTGTTGAGCGTAGCGGTCTTCGTCCAGTGGGAGAAGTCCGAAACGTGGTCCTTTGCTATTCGTAAGACCCGCAGAAGAGAGAGCAGGTCAACCCCCGACACCGAGAGCATCGACGGATGGACGAATGCGCATCCAGGCTCAGCGGTTGCGTAGGAAGTCGGGGACAAGAAAGAGTGAGAGACAGTTGGGGCGAAAGAGTACAACAGGGGTCACCACCACCCCCTACCGGAGCCTCGTGGAACTTTAGGTGTCTTCGCTCAATAAACACACACAAAGCCCGGTCTGGAAATCGAAACCGCGATCCTCCGACCGCGAGTCCGCTGCCTTAACCACTGGGCCTTTGCGCCTCCACTTGCTGCTGCTACTGCTTACTGTTGTTAGTTAGACAGACCTAGGTCAGCTCTGATCGTACAGACAAGGGCTTTCCAGCCGTGACTACCTCATATCTGTTTTTCAGACACAATGTACCCAGGACTACATAATATATCTTCCACGTATTTTTCTAAAGATAGTAGGTTGTGATTCGAGTGAGATTTGGCTGCTATTTCATGCCGATCGAGTGACTACATGAGAGGCTCCCTAGTTCTGTCTTACAGGTTGTATCGATCATGTTGATGTGAGACCTAACAACATATGGAGCCTTAATCGTGTCAAGCAGAACATAAAATCCAGTACATAACAAAACCAGACGATCGTTTATTGAGCGAACGTATTATTTCATTGATCGTATCTATGGAAGACAGAAAAGAGTAGCGTTTTAAACTCAACCTCCATTAAGCTTTACAATGTGTAACTTATATAAGGTGTGGCAGAAAAACCTCCCATATTTCATACGAATATCACTGTGGCGCTGTAAAAGTTAGGCAGAAGGTAAAGGTATCTTCGTGTGGTCCATGTTTTGCTGTTTTTGTCGCAATTACTATCATGGTTTGTTCCTGTATATACCAGGTGTTTTATGCTGAAATGCTTACCAAGAAGGGTGAATGTGGGAGATTTTTATGCCGCGACCTGTACAACTGAAGATTTTCTTGTCTTCAGCCGAACTTTGCGTTGTAATGGCGAAATTTCATATTACTCTCAGTTGGCTGTGATGAAATCTTTAGTATAAGGAGTGGCTGTGTAGTGCAAAGCTTGCTTCCCAATCAAGTGGTTTTGGGTTCGACTAAAACCCTTCTGAATGGATTTGGTAGACGCAAACTGAAAGAGGCCCGTCGTATATATATGTATATATATATATATATATATATATATATATATATATATATATATATATATATATATATATATATATATATATATATATATATATATATGTTTCAAATGTGACCTCGTGTGTACCGTTGGCGATTTTTTTTCCCTCTGTCTTCCCTTCTCTGGATCTTCCTTCTCCTATGTTTCCGACGAAGAGCTCCGCTCGAAACGTTAAACCCTCCTTCTTTCCTTCTTTCCTGAGCGTCCAATAATACTATATGGTTCCACGTCCTCGCGTTGTTGTGTTTTTTTGTGCTTTCTTGTTTGGATTAACTTTATATATATATACATATATATATATATATAATATATATATATATATATATATATATATATAATATATATATATATATATATATATCTATATATATATATATATTATATATATATATATATATATATATATATATATATATATATATTATATATATATTATATATATTATATTCTATTGAGTGCCTTTTACAGTGTGCCGCGTCCACCAGAACCATTGTAGTGGCTCTTAT
>NC_042998.1:196249088-196254088 GCF_006345805.1 Octopus sinensis | reverse complement strand
ACATATAAGGAGGCCCTTCTTCTTCATAATAAAAGACAAAAAACAGAAAAGCATTGATGACTCAGTCGGTGGAGCATCCGAATTTCTGTTGTTTGTTTGCCGTCTCTGATTCGTTATTGCTCTTTGACTTCTTTCTTTCTTTCTTCCTTTCCTTCTTTTTTTTTCTTTCTTTCTTTCCCTCTTTCTTTCTTTCTTTCTTTCTTTCTTTCTTTCCCTCTTTCTTCCTTCCTTCCTTCCTTCCTTCTTTCTTTCTTCCTTCTTTCTTTCTTCCTTCTTTCTTTCCTTCTTCCTTCTTCTTTCTTCCTTTCTCCTTCCTTCTTTCTTTCTTCTTTCTTTCTTTCTTCTTTCTTTCTTTCTTTCCCTCTTTCTTTCTTTCTTTCTTTCTTTCTTTCTTTCTTTCTTTCTTTCCTTCTTTCTTTCTTTCTTTCCCTCTTTCTTTCTTTCCTTCTTTCTTTCTTTCTTTCCCTCTTTCTTCCTTCCTTCCTTCCTTCTTTCTTTCTTTCTTTCTTTCTTTCTTTCTTTCTTTCTTTCTTTCTTTCTTTTTCTTTTATAAATATACAAGCACTTTTATCGTTGTGTAATTATTAATTAAAATAGAAATATATTAAACATTGGATAACCTAGCAAAATAATGATTTCTAACGCTGGCACGAGGCCATAGCCTTTTATGGGGAGGGGAAACGAGAGGGGGATGGTTCAGTTTAATTGACGTAAGTACTTGCATTATAAATTATTTTGGTAACCCGACACAAATACGAAAAAGCCAAAAAAGCGGTTTTGGCGGAATATAAACTCATAACGTTAATGGACCCAAGTGGCACTCCGTCAGTTGCGATGAAGAGGGTTCCAGTTGATCCGATCAATGGAACAGCCTGCTCGTGAAATTAACGTGCAAGTGGCTGAGCACTCCACAGACACGTGAACCCTTAATGTAGTTCTCGGGGAGATTCAGCGTGACACAGAGTGTGACAAGGCTGGCCCTTTGAAATACAGGTACAACAGAAACAGGAAGAAAGAGTGAGAGAAAGTTATGGTGAAAGAGTACAGCAGGGATCGCCATCACCCCCTGTCGGAGCCTCGTGGAACTTTAGGTGTTTTCGCACAAAAAAACACTTTCAACGCCCGGTCTGGGGATCGAAACAGCAATCCTACGACCGCGAGTCCGCTACCCTAACCACAGGGCCATTGCGACTCCACAATGGACCCAAATAAAATACTGAGAAACCCCAGCACTCGATTGACTGCGCTTTGCCACTAATCCAGGTGAAAATACTCCGGCTCCCTATTAAGTTTACTTAGGGATCTAAGGAGTCGACTTGGTGTGGAAGCAATCTGGACAACGGGGAAAATCTCATTAGCACCTGAGAAGCGGAGATGGTAGAACCAAGGTGGCACAGAATAAATCAGGCATGGGCAACCTTTTCTCGAAAGGGGGGCCTCATGAAACCTAGGCCATCATCAGGCGGGTCTCACGACAAAAAAAAATTCAAGGTGATTTTTCGTTAGGCGTACCATTCAAAGAGTTGCACGTACCGAAGTTTGCTCAAGATTAGAATAAATGGTGATACAGCGCCCCCTAACGGAATTATGAAACAGAGAACCACAAATTATGGAACGCCACTTGTGATAATATTTAATGTAAAAATCAATTAATTCTGTTAGTCGCAGAGAAGCATGGCAACTTTGGTTGAGGGAAAATTTAACTGAATGAAATCTGAACTCGACATCTTATATACTGATTTCAAATTTTGGCAAAAGATCAACAAAGTTGGGGATTATTTCGACCCCAATATTCAAATGGTACTGATTTTATCAACCCCAGAAGAATGAAAGGAAAATAAGGACCTTGGCGGAATTTGAACTTAAAGCGTAAAGACAGACAAAATGCGGCTAAGTGTCGGCGTGCGAGATCTCATTTTTATATACAAGGCGTTCAAAAAGTCTCTCCGCAGTAAATTTTTTTCGTCCAGACTCACCGAGTCAGACTTTCCAAGATGTATTTCAAAACATGTGTAGAAGAGTCAGCTTGCGTATTGAAAATGGATAACTACACTTTCAACACCTCTTCTAAAGTTTTTTTAAAGTCTTGTAAAGTCTAATATATTCTTCTGTAGTCTTATACCATCTTGTAAATTTTTGCAATAAAATACTTACTGCGGAGAGACTTTTTGAACACCCTGTGCGTGTGTGTGTGTGTGTGTGTGTGTGTGTGTGTGTGTGTGTGTGTATAGAATAATTTTTCCATCGTCTTGACTTAACAGCCCTCAACGTTTGTTTTTACTGTTTTGTTCTCACTGTCCTGTTCTTGTTAACACTTTCACCCTCCGCAAAAAATCCCAAATTTCATTTAATTTGCTTTGCGGGAAGGGCTGTTTCAACGAAGTCGCGTCTTGTCCTTGCCTTCGACCGTGGAGTAGATGAAAGAGGGACAACTGAAGAAGGGGAATATTCTTTATGTTGTATGTCTCGTTTCTCTGTTTGTTTGTTTTCGTTGTCCTAAAAAAAGTTTTTTTATGTTTTTGTTTTTATGTTTTCGTTTCTCATTGTGTTCAACGTTTTTTTATGTCCTGTACCCATATATACATGTATATATACATATATATGTAGGTATGTACATATATGCATGTATATTTGCATATATTTATATATTATTTATTTTACACACACACACACACATATGTATGTATGTATGTATGTATGTATGTATGTATGTATGTATGTATGTATGTATGTATGTATGTTTGTATATGTATATTAATGTACACACACATCGGCCCCAGTACTGATTATTTAAAAACTGGTACAACATCGATGCCGTCTTCATCTAGAAATCTCATGACATAATATGTATATGTATAAAAACATAAAACTGACACTCCGTCGGTTGCGACGACGTGGGTTCCAGTTGATCCGATCAACTGAACAGCCTGCTCATGAAATTAACATGCAAGTGGTTGAGGATTCCATGTACCATTAATGTACCCTTAATCTAGTTCTCGGGGAGATTCAGCGTGACAGGGTTGGTCCTTTCTAATTACAGGTGCTACTCATTTTTGGTAGACTGGAGCAACGTGAAAAAAAGTGTCTTGCTCAGAGACACAAGGCACAGCCGGGAACCGAACTCACAACCTTACGATCTTTAGGCGAATACCCTTACCACTAAACCACGCACCTTCACGGACAAAATATATATGAGATAAATAATAAAAAAAAGACATGAAACTAGAACACGATCGTGTTTTTAATAATCCTTTCTACTATAGGCACAAGGCCCGGATTTTGTGGGGCGGAGTATAGTCAATCACATCGACCCCTGTATCCGACTGGTACTTAATTTATCGACCCCGAAAGGATGAAAGGCAAAGTTGACCTCGGCGGAATTTAAACTCAGAACGTAGCGGCATTTCGCCCGGTGTGCTAACGATTCTGCCAGCTCGCCGCCTTTCGTGTTTTTTTATAACGGCAACGGTTCTCCGTCGGTTTCGGCGATTGGCATTCAGTTGTTTGATTAACTGAATTACCTTTTCATTGAATTACCGTGTATAAGTAGCCGAGTATTCCGCAGACAATTACCATGAATGTAATTGCGTAATTCTCAGGTAAGAATCAGCGTAACACAGGGTGTGGCAAAGTGGTAACTTTTTGAATTCTAGGCACAGTCCACCCGACAGGTTTCTGCACAGTTTCCGCCTACAGCTTTTCACTCACAGGACATAGATCTGACCGAGGCATTTATTAAAATACATCGGTTCATAATGCCGCAGAATAGGATCGACCCTGGGACATTGTGATCGCCAGGCGAACTTCTTAAAAAATTTGGACATACTGCGACTATCGTATTTTTAATGTGTGTGCGTGTATGTATGTGCGTATGTATGTGTGTGCATGTGTGTGTGTATGTGTGTGCGTATATGTGTATGTATATATGTGTGTGTATGTATGTATGCGTTTATGTCTGTATGTTTGTATGTATGTGTGTATATGTATGTGTCTATATGTGTGTATGTGTATGTATGTATGTATGTGTATGTGTTTATGTGTGTGTATGTGTTATATGTGTGGTTGCATGTGTGTACGTGTGTGTGTGTATGCATGTATGTGTCTATGTGTGTATGTGTGTGTGTCTATGTGTGTGTATGTGTGTATGTGTGTGTATGTGTGTATGCGTATGTGTCTGTGCGTCTGTGTTTTAATAGATTCACACACAAATTTATATCTGTGCGCGCGCATGTGTGCGTGTGTATGTTTGATAGACATATTTATATTTCAATCTATGTGCGCATGCGTGCTTCAAACACATACATGCGCACACGCGCGCAAACGCATCTATACCTTTCTGTGGTGTGTATGTGTGACGGTGTGCTTGCATGCGTACTTATAATAAACCCACAGGTTTATATCTGAATGTGTCAAATAGGCACGCATGCATTCATATCAGCATGTGTGTGTGTGTGTGTGTGTGTGTGTGTGTGTGTGTGTGTGTTTCTTCTAATATATACACGCATTCATATCTGTGTGTATCTTTTAAACACACACAGATATATTTATATCTCTGTATGTGTAAACAAAATTATTTCATCTGTTGATTAAAACACATGAAACCATTAAAACAAACACCCGTTTCTCTTTGATGAGGATGATAGCCCTCACTTCACTTAGCATCATGGAGCTTTCTATATATTTCATGCAATAAAGCTTCACAAAACAATATTCTCTTGTGACAGAATCGATAATAATTTTTATGACCCAATCCAGCGAGTTTTTCGGTCAAATATCTTTGTTTTTATCCATCTTGTTTCTCAGACACCAGATGCGAAACTGTGAAGGGAAAAAGTTGCCTTGGATAAGAACATACACGTACACACACACATACATACATACATACATACATACATACATACATACATACATGCTTGCACACACGCACTCACATACACACATAAGTATATGTATGAGAAAAGAAAGAAAATGGGGAAATTGACGTATAGACATCAGTTTAT
>NC_042998.1:196234088-196244088 GCF_006345805.1 Octopus sinensis | reverse complement strand
CAAATAACAAAGGGTGACGAAGGGTTAGCAACCTGGCAATCAGCATCAAACGAGGGGGACAGTATGCCTTGCCTTTTAAGAGTGTAGGGAATATTTTGAACAAGATGGTGGTAACCTGAATGGGAGTGGGGAAAAATGTCGATGTTGTTGTCTCGGCTGTCGTCAGTAAATGAAGGCAGCTAATATCCTGACTTTTAACAGAAGTAGAGAAAAGGAAAAAACAAGTGTTAGCGACCAGGTAGCCGACAGTGAACTAACATGGGTCTATATTTTATCGATCTCTGAAGCAGGGAAAACGAAGTCATCCCTGGTAGGATTAAACTCAGACCAGAATGTCAAAACGTCATGACTAAATCTCAGTTCTACTATTCCTTCCTCGTTTAGCTGTAATAGAACTGAATGTAATATCAACTTATATAAGGCAGTGAGCTGGCAGAATCGTTAAGCACGCCGGGCGAAATGTTTAGCGGTATTTCGTCTGTCGCTACGTTCTGAGTTCAAATTCTGCCGAGGTCGACTTTGCTTTCATCCTTTCGTGGTCGATGAATTAAGTACCAGTTACGCACTGGGGTCGATATAATCGACTTAATCCGTGTGTCTGTCCTTGTTTGTCCTCTCTATGTTTAGCCCCTTGTGGGTAGTAAAGAACTAGGTTTTTCGTCTGCCGTTACGTTCTGAGTTCAAATTCCGCCGGGGTCGACTTTGCCATTCATCCTTTCGGGGTCGATTAAATAAGTATCAGTTACGCACTGGGGTCGATATAATCGACTTAATCCGTTTGTCTGTCCTTGTTTGTCCTCTCTGTGTTTAGCCCCTTGTAGGCAGTAAAGAAATAGTAATATTATCTTATATTCCAAACTCAAATTAGTCATACGACGTGTTTCGAACATAGTTCAGACAGTGTGGAGTAATATCAGGACATGTTATACTGTTTCACTTATTGTAATTTCATTTTTTTTCAAATTCCATGGTGAATTAATATTCATGAAATGAATATTTATTTTCAAAATTAATGTATTTATTAAATTAGAATTGAATTAAATTAAGATAAACATCTTGTTTGTGTATTTGCAATAAATATATATTGTCAATAACAATATTACTGTTTAACTATTACTTAATTACAGATGTAACATTAACTGATATTACCAACAGTGGCAAAAGTGTGTTCCCCCCATTACCTGTCATATGACTGAAACAAGTAACACTATAGCTGGCACATGAAAACCAAAGGATATAAATCCAACAAAATGGGAACGGACAATTAAAGACAGATGAAAGCACACTGTGAATTGTGAATATGAGACGTTTTGGCGCAGTCGTTTTGGCGCAGTCGTTTTGGCGCAGTCGTTTTGGCGCAGTCGTTTTGGCGCAGCCGTTTTGGCGTCGCTAATTCAACGCTGACTTATTTGACATCTGTCGTTTTAATGTCTCTCGTGCTTCCTTCATCTCATACTCTGTTTATTTGTGTGAGTATCTACTTATATTTGTATGTATCTGTAATGTCCCTCCCTCTCTCTCTCAATCACTCTATTTAGCGTACATGTGTGTGCGACTGTTTGTGCGTATGTGTGGTGAAGGCGTGTGGCTTAGTGGTTAGAATAGTCGGTTCACGATCATAAAGCCATGAGTTCGATTCCCGGCGCCGCGTTGTGCCCTTCGGTAAGACACTTTTTTTCACGTTGCTCCAGTCCACTCAGCTCGCAAAAATCAGTTGTACCTGTAATTCAAAGGGAGCCAGCCTTGTCACACTCTGTGTCACGCTAGATCTCCCAGAGAACTACATAAAGGCTCCACGTGTCTGTGGAGTACTCAGCCACTTGCACATTAATTTCAAGAGCAGGCTGTTCCGTTGATCGGATCAACCGGAACCCTCATCGTCGTAACGAGTCACGATAATAGATTTCAAAAGTATGTCAAAAAGGTTGATAATGGAATGAATCTCTTTTACTCTTTTATTACTCTTTTACTTGTTTCAGTCATTTGACGGTGGCCATGCTGGAGCACCGCCTTTAGTCGAGAAAATTGACCCCAGGACTTATTCTTCGTAAACCTAGTACTTACTCTATCGGTCCCTTTTGCCGAACCGCTAAGTGACGGGGACGTAAACACACCGACATCGGTTGTCAAGCGATGTTGGGGGGACAAATACAGACACACAAACACATATACACACACACATACATACATACATACATACATACATAATATATATATATATATATATATATATTATATATATATATATATATATATTATATAATATATATATATATATACATATATATATATATACATATATATATATATATATATATATATATATGTATATATATATATATATATATATATATATATATATACGACGGGCTTCTTTCAGTTTCCGTCTACCAACTCCACTTACAAGGCTTTAGTCGGCCCGAGGCTATAGTAGAAGACACTTGACCAAGGTGCCACGGAATGGGACTGAATCCGGGACCATGTGTTTGGTAATCAAGCTAATTATCACACAGCTACTCCTACGCCAATCCTCAACGAAATAGAACCTAACCCACACGTAAATACAAAATTATTAACAAATTGTCCTTTTTAGTCGTAAAGTGAAACCTAACATGAACGGCCTGACAACATCCTGGTTGAAAACTGAAATTTGATATCAAAGACCAGAAAATTAGAATTCCAGAGGTAATTAATAAAGAAAAGGTATATACGAAATTTACATAGCCCGTCTTACAATGACGACGACGAAGACAACGACGACGACAATTATAATTCTTCCAACAATAGACACAGTGTTGGAATAGATTCGGCGGTAGGTGCTTGACAGGTACTTTATTGTGTCGACCCCGAAACGATGAAAGCAAAGTTGGTGCATGTCAGATTGTGAACTTAAAACATACTGAGATAGAAAAACAAAATGTATCTCAGCGTTTTGTCCGACATGTTAACGGATCTGCCAGCTCGCCGCCCCATGATAACACAAACCACCTCCAGTGCTTGAAAATGACCACATCTCACTCCTCTGGAACTTCACCATTCAAACTGACAGAAAGATAGATGCGAATAGGCCAGACATCATATTGAAAGACTTCAGACAAAAATCATGCCTCCTCATTGACATGACTGTCCCAATCGATATAAACCTATCTGTCAAGGCCTACCAGAAACTGAGCAAATATTAAGATCTTGAAATAGAAATCAGCAAAATGTGGAACCTGACGACTAAAACAATACCTGTTGTCATAGGTGCCCTGGGAATGATAGCAAAAAGGGCTGATTGCTACCTAACTCAGATACCAAAACCCCAAAATGGCAGAAATTCAAAAGATAGTGCTCATGGGAACTGCTCATATGCTACGCAAAATACTTTCTATGTAGTCTCAAGTTTTAAAACAATCATAATTTTCGTATGTATTTTTAGACATTCACTAGTACAACACTAAGTACAAAACCAAATATATGGCACCCTAGGCATAACACCAACACGAACTTCCAATTTTTTGTCTCTTGAGGTCTCTGGGTGAGACTTGGAGCCAGCTTGTGCGAATGTAAAGCAAAAGTCAAACATAGAATAATAATAATAATAATAACTTGCCCTGATGCAGTACCAGACAGTGGCTCTCATGGCTTCTGGTCTTATAGAATAACAACAGAAAAAAGATGGTATAGGCACACACCAGAAAAGGTCACAGAAAACGAGAAAGCAACCATACTATGGGATATGCCAATACACACAGATAGAGAAATTAAGGCCAACAGACCAGATATAGTTGTCAGAGATCATGAAGAAAAAAATGTTTTCTAATTGATGTATCAATACCGGCTGATGACAACGTGTCTCTAAAAGAAATGGAAAAACTCTCAAAATACAAAGACCTGGAAATAGAGGTAACTAGAATGTGGAATCTAAAAACAGAAACAATTCCTATCATAGTAGGTGCATTAGGCATGATAAAAAAATATTCAGACAGATACATAACAAAAACACCAGGACTTACAAACACATATAACATACAGAAAATTGCACTACTAGGCACTGCACACATCCTACGCAGAACACTTTCCATACAATAACCATCAGAGCATCACAACAAATCACAGCACATACCCAAGGCACAACAGAGCTGCGCTCGGTAGTGAAGTGAAAGCAGGCTATAAAAATAAAACTACTGAATAATAATAATAATAATAATAATAATAATAATAATAATAATAATAATAATAATAATAATAATAACTACAACAGCAACAACATCAGTCATGATAATGATGGTGATGATGATGATAATGCTTTCTATAATTTGCCATCAGGGCGACGGATGAGGGGGACAACACAAAGGCAGACATATTATTATTGTTGTTGTTGTTATGTTTTCCTTGTACAGACGTAGTAGAAAACTCCCAGAATTTTGGATTTTTACCAAGAACAACTAAAACAGAAAATTCCTTTTTGGATGTTTTTCAACTCAGAAGATTCAAGAACGCGTTCATCGTCTGCCTCTGTACCTCGGGAGACATAAGGTCTAACATTTTTTGACATAATTATATTTTTCTTCTGTTTTTTTGATAACATCTAACCAAAGATGGCTTCCCGACAGAAAAACACCTCCTCAAAGAAATAAAACGAATTGGAAATTTCACGCAGAGCTGAAAAATAATAAGTTAAAACGAAAAGAAATTTAATTTGATTTTACAGCAGTCAGATATATTGTACTAAAAACATGTCTAAATCTGATGATATTCAAACGTTTCAAACTTCAATTTGAACAAATTGTACGATACCTCTATTATTTTTAGTCGTCATTCGTTGTCGACGATGACCAAAGACATCACATCACATGAGAGAAGAAGATGTTGTGCCTGGTTGCATTCACGGAAGGGCTCTGGCGCAGACCGGGCACTGGCGGTCTGTTGGGACTGAAGGCAAGGAGTTGGCCTTGGACTTGTGGAGTTCACGTTTTCTTTGTACTCCTAGAATCTTGTTCTGTTCGTAAGGGTGGCACTTCTGTTGATGCAGCTTCGCCAGACAGGACGGTCTTGCGCTTGCGTGCCCCCAAACAACAATAACAACAACACATCCACTTTTTTTCAAAAGAAGTAAAGACACTAAATTTGATTGTTAAAATTGTTAGAACATTACTATTTGTAAATCTCACGACGAGAGATATTCAGCAACAGTACTTTGGAGTAAAGATTGTTTGCCAATATAACATGGTAGTCCTGATTTAGGACGAATGTTGCTGTAATTTAGCCCCAGGAGACATCGTCTCCAGCTGGAATTTGGCAGCACCACCTCTAGCCGAACAATTATTCTGTGCTGATGAAAGGAAATAACCCAGAAATTGCGATACACAGATATAATTTTGAGCTGAGTGGGGGGGGGGGGGTGCTAGATTCCCTTGTTTGAAAATATAAGGTTACAGATCGTGTCGTATAGCCAACTGGAGACGATGACTTCTGGGGCTAAATTACAGCAACATTCGTCCTAAACCAGGACTGCCATGTTATGTTGACAAATAATCTTTAGTTAAAAGTGTTGTTTTGAGTAATACAAACGGAAACACCAATTCTTTCGCTAGTATTACTAGTCATAAAGAAGAATTAAATGTGTGACCTAGCAAAAGAAAAAAAAAACTACGTCGCAAAGGATGACGCTTCTCCACGTGATGTCTTTATCCAAGGGCGAGCAAGGTCGAGGCCGCATATCTTCGCAACTCTAAAAATACAAGGGTATTTTTTATGATCCCAAAGGAAGAACGGGATGTAGCACTGGTCTATGTGTAGGAGATATATCCATTCCATCAGTCTATATGAGGTTTGTAGGACCGTATACTTAGTTTCAAATTTGAGGACACAGCGAGGAAATATGCCGAGCTGATGCGCCACACACCTGACCTTAGGCCAGTGTCATAATGGATGGAAGCACTCCGTCGGTTACGACGATGAGGGTTCCGGTTGATCCGAATCAACGGAACAGCCTACTCGTGAAATTAACGTGTAAGTGGCTGAGCACTCCACAGACACGTGTACCCTTAACGCAGTTCTCGGGGATATTCAGCGTGACACAGAGAGTGACAAGGCCGGCCCCTTGAAATACAGGTACAACAGAAACAGGAAGTAAGAGTGAGAGAAAGTTGTGGTGAAAGAGTACAGCAGGGATCACCACCGTACCTCCAATGCTTCGATTGATCATCACGCGGGACCAAGTCAAACGTGTTATTCAAGGCCTCGATGTCAACAAGGGTCACGGCCCTGACGGCATACACCCACGGGTTATCAAAGCGTTGGCTCCGGTCATCTGCGAGCCCTTAACACGACTATTCAATATGTCATTGGCGACGGGTGTTATACCTGCAGACTGGAGAACAGCGATAATCTGCCCAATTTTCAAGAAAGGGAGCCGCGAAGACCCGCTTAACTACCGACCGGTTTCCCTTACATCAATAATCAGCAAGATGTTCGAAACCATCCTTAAGAAAAGTATGATGCTCCACCTCCTAAACACAGCCTCGATCACTGATTCCCAACACGGCTTCGTGCCGAAGAGATCATGCTTGACCAACTTACTAGTAATGGAAGAATTGGTGACGCGCATCCTCGATGATAGTGATGCTGTTGACATCGTTTTATTGGACTTTGCCAAAGCTTTTGACTCGGTAAACCACCGCCTACTACTTGTCAAGCTTCAAGCATATAGTTTCCATCCGGATATTGTACGATGGGTTGGTGCCTTCCTCTCAGATCGCTCCTTCCAAGTTCAAGTTAATGGTTCGCGGTCCGACGTCTCCAGTGCGAGCAGTGGCGTGCCTCAAGGTTCAGTGCTTGGGCCCTTGTTGTTCTTAGTCTTCATAAATGACTTGCCCGACGACCTCACGCAACACACCCTTCTATTTGCCGACGATATCAAACTGGTCGCTCCTCGTGGTAGTATAGAGGATCTTCGTCGATGCCTCCACCAAATTTGGAAGTGGTCTAACGATTGGGACCTGTGTCTGAACGTGTCAAAGTGCTGTCATCTGCCTGTCGGCTCTACTCCTGCAACTCAACTTGATTTTGAGCCGGGTCGTCTGCTGCTGGAGAGGACCGATCAGGTAAAGGACCTGGGTATCTTGGTGGATTCCTCCTTTTCGCCTTCGGCCCAGTGCGTCCATGCTGCCAACAAAGCGCGCGGAATTCTGTTTTTGATTCGACGGTCATTCGGAATGCTCACAGCAGCCATATTCCTGCCACTCTATGTCACGCGGGTGAGACCCATATTGGAGTATGGGATTCAAGCCTCTTCTCCTTATCTCCTCAAAGACATACAGCACCTCGAAAGAGTCCAGACTCAATAAACACTCACAACGCCCGGTCTGGGAATCGAAACCGCGATCCTATGACCGCGAGTCCGCTGCCCTATCCACTGGGCCATTGCGCCTCCACTAGTGTCATAATACACAGGATGACGTTATATGAGGGTTACGATGAAGGAAATTGGTGATGGCACTGTTCTTTTGGTTTATCGTCTTCTTTGTGTGACAGTAGGGACTGATGGAAGGATGCATGTGTGACTAGAAACAACATGTGGTCAGAATGCATTTTGATGGACATCCAAATCTAAATGACACCCGGAGACCAATGAACAGTTCCGGAGTTTAGTCTCCGTGAAGGGTGTAGAAAGGAAATCGATGAAAGTGGTGATGCAGGGTGGAAGGCCTAGGATGCTACGTATGTGGAAGTAAGCATCATCTGAATTCAGACAACCACAAGAACAACACAAAAATCAAAAACGACTAAATTCGCAAACCCAACGAAAAGGAGCATCTGCTTGCACAGAAGCAACAACAACAACAACAACAACAACAAAAACAACAACAGCAACAACAACAAAAACAACAACAACAACAACAGCAGCAGCAGCAGCAACAGCAAAAAGAATCAGCCAGAACAATCGCAATGACAACGACATACAGACAGACCTTTTCTTTACGAAAGCAACGAAGAAATGCAAATAAGAAAGGAAAGACATAAACAAACGCCTGTTGAAAGAATCTGTTGGAAAAAGAGAGCGAAGACAAAGGTATTGATGGAAGTCAATTTTTAGGCAAAGAAAAAAAGAAGATAAAAACCTATTTAATAGTTGGAAATATAAATCATTGAACCATGGTAACTTAAACGTCAGATTTCTTGTAAAGACCAAAATAGAAGTCGATAAACAATAGTTGATGGAAATTTTGCGTGACATTGGGGTTTTAAGGTGTAAGGCTCTTATGCAAAGTTGAAGGAGACTTTTGGGGAATCTTCAAAATCCTGAATTAGCCAATTGAGCGGAATATAAGATAAATGAATTCTTTCTTTTCTTTTCCACAATGTCGACTGGTCGGCTACAGAAAGCATGACTTTGTGATCTGTATAGCTGACTATTCAGGCTCCTGTCAATGTATCGTATCTGAGTTAACTGTAGATCACAAATTTATGATCCGTCTAATTATGGAGCATTGATGGGATCCTAGATACAGCGTACTAAACGCGTCGCTCTTGGTGCTGAAGTTCTAATGATCCGATTGGTGAACAGTTTAAGCGGAAGTTGACGGAAGAGAGCGATTGTCAACGACTGATGGTGGGTTCCTGTGAAAGGAGTCATTAAAGAAGAATCGATAGCGTATATCGAAGAATTGTCGAAAGGGATAATAGATTAGAGGGGAAGGTAGATAAATTGGAAACGATTAGAAATAGCATCTCAACCGACTTACTAGCTGCGAAAATGACGAACGACTATTCCTTCAATGTGGAACATGAAACAGAGATGCATCGTGACAACAAAACCCTAATTTGCTCTTTTACAGACCATAATGGCGTGTTATTCGATTACAAGCGACAGCCTTCGTCCTCTAAATTCATTCACAAAGCATTGATCAACTCAAGGCTAAGATAAAAGACATCATTAGAGTGGGACAGAACTCGTAAGCTCAAGGTTGTGAAGAGAACCGTTTAACCACGCAGCCACGCATGCCCCCATATCTCTATTCGTACCGAACACTTTTTCTTAAAGATTTTTTGAAAATATTTTAAAAATCAAAACAATAGAACTGGTCGTCCATTGAAAACAATTAGTTTGTTCGATTATTAAATTAATAAATAAACGATGAAGCTGTGAAGCTGACTATTGAGACGCAGAAGGATAAAAAAGAAAGCAAAGTTATTTAAAAGCAGATGTTTGTTATTTTGTTTTTATTGACCTTTGTATTTCGTCGATCGGCAGACATTGTTATGACGTGGCAACATGGCCGATAATGTAATTACGTTCAGCGACATTTTGTCGAAGCTGCTGTTTGATTTGTAAATCTAGCTGAATAATTTGAATAAAGTATCATTCTCTGCTTTCATTTTCGTCTCATATTCAATTAAACAACCGTTCACTTGTCTCAGAATTCCTCTACCATTAAATGGTGGTGTATGATCTTCATTTCCTACACCGAGATCATCTCTAATTCCGTACAAATGTACTAACCCAACACCAACTGCAGTCTCTCTCTCTCTCTCTCTCTCTCTCTCTCGTTTCCTTTTCTCCCTCTCTCTTTGTTTCTCTCTCTCTTTCGCTCTTTCTCTCTCTCTCTCCCTCTCTTTCTCTCTGTTTCTACCTCTCTCTCTCTCTCTCTTTCTCTCTCTCTTTCGCTCTCTTTCTCTCTGTTTCTACCTCTCTCTCCCTCTCTTCCTCTCTGTTTCTACCTCTCTCTCTCTCTTCTCTTTGTTTCTACCTCTCTCTCTCCCTCTTTCTCTCTGTTTCTACCTCTCTCTCTCTCTTTCTCTCTGTTTCTACCTCTCTCTCTCTCTCTCTCTCTCTTTCTCTCTGTTTCTACCTCGCTCTCCCTCTCTTTCTCTCTGTTTCTATCTCTATCTCTCTTTCTCTCTCTCTCTCCCGCACGCTCACACACACACACACGCACTTTATTTTCTTTTTTCGTTTTTCTTTCTTTCCCTTTATTTCTTTCTTTCTCACACACTTTCTCCCCACCTCTCT
>NC_042998.1:196211588-196231588 GCF_006345805.1 Octopus sinensis | reverse complement strand
ATGTCAACAAATCGGACACCCTGGTGCAACTGAAGGAGAACATCAATAGAAGAATCAGAGAGGTTGGGTCTGATACTCCTGAGGATGTTATGGTGCAAGGTTTGCAAAGAGCACGGGCATGCGAAGCCGAAAATGGCTGCCATTTAAGCGATGATTTTTTTCAAAGGCGGCGAGCTGAAGAAACGTTAGCACGCCGGGCGAAATGCTTAGCGGTATTTCGTCTGCCTTTATGTTCTGAGTTCAAATTCCGCCGAGGTCGACTTTGCCTTTCATCCTTTCGGGGTCGATAAATTAAGTACCAGTTACGCACTGGCGTCGATGTAATCGACTTTATCCCTTTCTCTGTCCTTGTTTGTCCTCTCTGTGTTTAGCCCCTTGTGGGTAGTAAAGAAATAGGTATTTGGTCTGCCGCTACGTTCTAAGTTCAAATTCCGCCGTGGTCGACTTTGCCTTTCATTCTTTCGGGGTCGATAAATTGAGTATCAGTTACTCACTGTGATCGATGTAATCAACCTTATCCGTTTGTCTGTCCTTGTTTGTCCTCTCTGTGTTTAGCCCCTTGTGGGTAGTAAAGAAATATATATTTTTCATATGTGATGTAGTGGTGTTGCAAAATTTGATATGTGCATAAAAATTTCCATTATATTCTTTATATTGTATCAAAATTTCATGCATTTATTTGCAAAGTTAAGGAAATTATTAAAAATTGAAACCCATCAGTGACTTTTGGGACACCATGTAGTAGTTTGGCATCCTAAACCCGAGGAGCCTCAGGGTGATTGCCAAGTGATCCTTATAACAGTCCTGGTAGTACCAGTCAAATACTGGAGTTTGATATATTTCGAATGTTTCCTTTCTCCAAATTCGGGGCCACTTGCCCTCTGTTAGAAACACCTATTAGCTCACGATCAATATGCTCACCTCACATTTGCTAGACATTAATATACACACTAGAAAGAATATGTGAAGAACTACTTACCATAGATTCCCTTATACACTCGCCATACAATCCCGATTGATTTCAGAAATACAGACCAGAATTAAAGGAAAAAATTTGACAAGACAGTCAGTCGCCCGCTGATACTCGTTGACGCTACATCGAAGAGGCCAGGGAACAGAAGAAAGAAGACGAAAGAAGACATGCACCCATCACCAGAGCTGAAGACACCTCCGAAAGGTGGGGCCCCGCCACGTCAAAACTGTAGAGAAATAGGAGCCGAAACCGGACGTAGTTCCTTTTGAGCTAACTGGATCCTATAAAGGAGCTGTTGTGGTAGCAGACCACGAAACACGGTTGAAATTCCTCCCCAGGTGTATTTTGAACAGTACAGGTATGCTTCGAATTTATACGCGTATGTTCTGAAATTGTATAAGTGTGTTCCGGAATTATACAGTGGTATTCAGAAATTGTTTTGGTGAGTTCCGAAATTGAACAGGTGTACTCCGAATGTATTCAGGTGGAAATTATACAGGTGTGTTCTGGAATTCAGTAAATACGTTCCAAAATTGTACAGGGGCGTTCCGAAATTACACAATTCTGTTTCGAATTTATACAGGTGTGTTCCGGAATTGTACAGGTGTGTTCCAAAATAATACAGGGCTTCCGAATTTGTCCAGAATATTCTATCTCTGACATTTCCTATTTGCAGATAAAAATTTTCGATCGAAGTGAACGAATAAGGTACGCCATTAACGTTATCTTTTCTCTTTCAGTTATTAGACTGTGGCCATGCTGGGGCACCGCCTTTAAGACATTTTAGTCGAAGGAATCAACCCCAGTATTTATATTTTAAAAGCCTGGTACTTATTCCATCGGTCTCTTTCGCCGAACCGCCATGTTATGGGGACGTAAACACAACAACACCGGTTGTCAGGCGGTGGTGGTGGGGAACAGACACATACATAGTTACATATATATATATACGATGGGCTTCTTTCAGTTGACCCGAGACTATAGCAGAAGACACTTGCCCAAGGTGCCACGCAACTGAAGAACAACGCAGTATTCGGAGTATTGTTGTGCGAATAGACACATAAACACACACACACGGGCTCATTACACTACTCGTGTCATTCATCAAACTTTTGAACGAAATCTCCCCCCTCTCTCTCTTTCTCTCTCTATCTATCTGTCTGTCTGCCTGTATGTCTGTCTGTCTGTCTGCCTGTCTGTCTGTCTGTCTGTCTGTATGTATGTATGTATGTATGTATGTATGTATGTATGTATATATATATATATATAGTTAATCCAAACATGAAAACACAAAGGGAAAACACAACAACGCGAGGACGTGGAACAGGTATAGTGTTATTGGACACTCAGGAAAAGAAAGAAAGAAGGAGGATTTAACGTTTCGAGCGAAGCTCTTCGTCAGAAAAAGGGGAAAAGGAAAGATCCAAGGAAGGGAAGACGGAGGAAAAAAATCGCCAACGGTACACACGCGGTCACATTTTGAATTATATATACACACACACATATTTTTGGTCGATAACTGATGAAGAATTAGGGTCCTTCTGTGTCTATCCTACATAAACGTTTTGTAATATTTAATGCAGTTTTCCTTTATGGAATGACTGAACGCCACACATCTCGGCCTTTTGTTAACAGTAAGTTTGTGTGTATATACACACGCACAAACACAAACACACAGATGCACACACAGCAATCTATCTATCTATCTATCTATCTATCTATCTATCTATCTATCTATCTATCCTTCTATCTATCTATCTATCTATCTATCTATCTATCTATCTATCTATCTATCTATCTATCTATCCTTCTATCTATCTATCTATCTATCTATCTATCTATCTATCTATCTATCTATCTGTCTGTCTGTCTATCTATCTATCTATCTATCTATCTATCTATCTATCTATCTATCTATCTATCTATCTATCTATCTATCTATCTATCTATCTATCTGTCTGTCTGTCTATCTATCTATCTATCTATCTATCTATCCTTCTATCTATCTATCTATCTATCTATCTATCTATCTATATATCTATCTATCTATCTATCTATCCTTAGCCACGAGCACATCGAGCTGGTGGGCGAGACACTGAAAAACTACGAAGCGGTGACAGGAGCGAAAATCAACCGGGAAAAGTCAGTGGGCTTGCGACTAGGCACCTGGAGAAGCAAGCCCATGCCGTCCACCAGCGCCTCGTCGTGGGACGCTGGAACGACGGCCCGGTTGAGTTGCTCGGGGTCTGGTTTGGTCCGGACCTCAAAGTGGAGAAGAACTGGAACGAGATAACGAGTAGGGTGGTCACTCTCGCCCGGCAATGGGCCGAGAGGAAACTGTCCCTAAAAGGTCGAGCGGAGGTGGCGAACACGTACATCGTCCGTCATCTACTACCGCCTGACCGTCGTACCTTGTCCCGACCCTACCATCACAAACTACAACGCATCCTCTTTCGTTCTTGTGGAAAGGATGCGTCCCGATGGTCAGGCGATCCATTTGCTGTCAACACCCGTTAAAAGGAGGGCTGGGCATGCCGTGGTTGATGATGCGCAGACACGCGCTGAGACTGCGACATCTCTGGCTCTATGTAGACGACGGTGAAAAGGTGTGGTCGCCGTTTGTGAGGCACGCTTTCCGGCAGCTCGTCTCCATGACCGAACTGCAGTCGTGGATCAAAAGAGGCCGAGGAAGGGCGAATGGCACCGCGAGTGTCGCGTTGCTCTCAAGCAACTCTGCCGTCCTGGGTCGACCTTAAGTGACTTCAACACAACCAAAGCATTCTATAGGGGTTTAGTGGAGGGAGGTACGACGACGAGCTCGGGGCGAACCTGGACGTCGACGAGGAGTACCTGACCCGCCTGTTCGGGACGACTTTCGGGCCAGGGCCCATGACAACTTCCAGAGATCCCTGGCCTGGCAGTGCTACCGAGAAGCGCTACCCGTTCGGGATAAGCTCTACAGACACGGTTCGAGAAACACGGGGCCGACCTGCCCGAGATGCGGTCAGAGCGACGAAACCGTTCTGCACGCACTCGTTCAGTGTCCAACAATTTCCGACCTGTGGGCTTATGTCGAACAACTGCTGTCACGTGTGGGACGAGTCGGTTTATCAGCTGAGTCTATCGTCAATATTGTCACGCCTCCTTCCTTCAAACGGGAAGGAAGAGCTATTTTATCATCTTGTGGCTATGGCGAAGAATGTATCTGGTGGACGCGTCTGAAAGGATTGGAGACAAACACTTTCCTCTCTGGTCAATCTCTCATCAACTTCTTCAAGTACCACTTGAAAAGGAAAGTGAGAGTAGAGAGGCAAGTTTTGTCTAGCGAATGTTTTAAAAAAAGATGGGTGAATGTAGCAAGAATGGCAAGTATGAATGACGAAGCCACCTTGAGCATAGTCCTATGAACCCAGAAATCGAAAACAGAGAGTTGCTTATTTGCAAAAAAAAAAAACAAAGAAATATAAAATGTGACTTCATTGAACGAGGTTACCGTGGTCTTTTCCGTAGGCTTTTCTTTCCACGGGTAAACCTCACCTGTCCTCCCCTTTACACTTCATATTGACATTTCTGTGATAACGATCCCTATTGATCAATTTTTTTTCCTCTCCCCCTTATTTTTTTTAACCCCCCCTTTTTTTGTCCTCTTTCTCTCCTTTTACGATCCCTTTGATCGAAACTCCCCCTTCCTTTTTTTTTTTTTTTTTTAAACCTTCAAAGAAAAGCTCTACCTTGTAATTTGTTCTATCTGTGTGCAGCCCTGTGTGGCTAATAAAGAAACATATCTATCTATCTATCTATCTATCTGTCTGTCTGTCTATCTATCTATCTATCTATCTATCTATCTATCTATCTATCTATCTGTCTGTCTGTCTATCTATCTATCTATCTATCTATCTATCAATCTATCTATCTATCTATCTATCTATCTATCTATCTATCTATCTATCCATCTATCTATCTATCCCTCCATCCATCTATCTATCTATCTATCTATCTATCTATCTATCTATCTATCTATCTATCTATCTATCTATCTATCTATCTATCTATCTGTCTGTCTGTCTGTCTATCTATCTATCTATCTATCTATCTATCTATCTATCTATCTATCTATCTATCTATCTATCTATCTATTTATCTATCTATCTGAGTAGGGTGGCCACTCTCGCTCGGCAATGGGCCGAGAGGAAAACTGTCCCTAAAAGGTCGGGAGGAGGTGGCGAACGCGTATATCGCGTCTCTCATCTACTCCCACCTGACTGTCGTGCCTTGTCCCGATCTTACTATCGCCAAACTATCCTCTTCCGCTTCTTGTGGAAAGGAAGCGTTCCGATGGTCAGGCGATCCGTTTACTGCCAACACCTGCTAAAAGGATGGCTGGGCATGCCGTGGTTGATGATGTGCAGACACGCGCTGAGATTGCGACATCTCCGGCTCTATGTAGATGACGGTCAACAGGTGTGGTCGCCGTTTGTGAGGCGCACTTTCTCGCAACTCGTCTACATGACCGAACTGTAGTCTTGGATCAAAAAAAGGCCGAGGAAGGCTGAATGGCACCGCGAGTGCCGCGTTGCTTTCAAGCAAATATGTAACCCCGGGTCGACCTTGAGCGACTGCATCACCACAAAAACATTCAATCGGGGATTAGTAGAGGGGGGATACGACGTCGATCTCGGGGCGAACCTGGGCGTCGACGAGGAATACCTGATCCGCCTGTTCAAGACGACTTTCGGGACGGAACCTATGGACAACTTCCAGAGATCCCTGGCCCGGCAGTGCTATTGAGAAGCGTTACCCGTTCGGCATAAGCTCTACAGGCATGGCTCGAGAAACACTGGGCCGACTTGCCCGAGATGTGGTTAGAGCTACGAAACCGTTCTGCACGCAATCGTGCAGTGTCCAACAATCTCCGACCTGTGGGCTTATGTCGAACAACTGCTGTCACGTGTGAGACGAGTCGGTTTATCAGCCGAGTCTATCGTCAATATTGTCGTGCTTCCTTCCTTCAAACGGGAAGGAAGAGCTATTTTCATCATCCTTTTGGCTATAGCGAAAGAATGTATCTGGTGGACGCGTCTGAAAGGATTGGAGACAAACACTTTCCTCTCTGGTCAATCTCTCATCAACTTCTTCAAGTATCACCTGAAGAGGCAGGTGAGAGTAGAGAGGCAAGTTTTGTCTTGTGAATGTTTCAATAAAAGAACATTAACGAATTATGGAAATACAGTTTAATTAAAATTGTCTAGACAAACCAATTATGTAAATCAATTAAAATTAATTAAACATATTATGTGGGTGTAAATATATGTGTTGGGGCGGGGTGGGGGCGGGGGCGAGTGTCTAATGTCTGACAATATGGAGTGTATTTCAATGTTATTAAAACTTATCAGCAAGGTGTGTCTAACAGCTGTTGTTATGACTGAAATTTAGTGATTGCAGTATTAAGAGGTGGTGGCGGCGGTGGTGGTAGTGGTGGTGGTGGCGGTGGTGGTGGCGATGGCGGTGGTGGGTCGTAGTAATAAAAGTAGTAATAGTGGTGGTGGTGGTGGGAGTGTTAGTGTTGTTGTTGGTGGTGGTGGTGGCAGAAGTCGTGGTGTTAGTACCAGTGGCGGTGGTAGTAGTACTATTATTATTATTATTATTATTATTATTATTATTATTATTATTAGTAGTAGTAGTAGTAGTAGTAGTAGTAGTAGTAGTAGTGGCGGTGGTAGTAGTAGTAGTAGTCGAGGTGGTGGTGGTCGGCGGCGGCGGCGGCGGCGGCGTTAATGGCGGTGGTGGTCGTCGAGGTAGTCGTGGTAGTGGTGGTGGTGATGGTGGAAGCGATGGTGGTGGAGGTAGCAGTTGCGGCGGTGGTGTAGGTGGTGGTGTTGGTGGTTAACTGGCGGGGTGTGGTGTATCCTTAATATAACAGGTCGTGCAGCGTTGATGCCGAAAGGGTCGGGGGTGGCTGTGACTGTTGACGTTGGAATGTCGTCGCCCCGATCAATAAACGGAACAACGGAGCAACGGAACAACGGAATAACAGAATGGGAAAATGTGTGAGGTTTTCAAGGAATGTGGCAGAATTAGGAATTTGGAGGTGGTGGTGGTGGTGGTGGGAGGGAAGGGTGGAGGGGGAAAAGGGGGGTAAGAGAGAGAGGGAGGGAGATTTGTATGCGCGCTCGTGTGTGTGTGTGTGTGCGCGCGTGTGCCTGTTTACATGTACATACATACTGGCGTCAATATGTTACAGCGTGTGGTTGTGTATATATATATATATATATATATATATATATATATATATATATATATATATATATATATATATATATATTATATATATATATATATTCTTGCGTTAGTAGGATTTATGAATGTACACACTCACACACAGATATATAAAAGTAATTATGCATCCATCTATCTACCTATCAATATATAGGTATATATATATATGCGCGCGCACACACACACATACACAAATATATATATATTATATATATATATAGATATATATATATATATATATTCTTTTATTTGTTTCAGTCATTTTGACTGCGGCCATACTGGAGCACCGCCTTTAGTCGAGCAACTCGACCCCGGGACTTATTCTTTATAAGCCTAGTACATATTCTATCGGTCTCTTTTGGTGAAGTGCTAAGTTATGAGGACGTAAACACACCAGCATCGGTTGTCAAGCGATGTTGGCGGGCGGACAAACACACACACAAACATATACACACATGCATATATATATACATATACATATATACGACGGGCTACTTTCAGTTTCTGTCTTCCAATTTCACTCACAACGCTTTGGTCGGCCCGGGGCTATAGTAGAAGACAGTTGCCCAAGGTGCCACGCAATGGAACTGAACCCGGAACCATGTGGTTGGTAAGCAAGCTACTTACAACACCGCCACTTCTGCGCCTATGTTTGAATAAATGTAATTTTGTATGTATTTTTGCATAAAGTTTTCGTTTATTTCGTGGTCGAGAAACAAAAAGGTGCTCAACACATCGTCGTGTTGGAGATTATGTCGAATCTGTTATCTAACGTATACCTCAATTGGCGATCTGGACCAGAGCTTCGATTAATCAGATTAAGCAGGAGTGAACGAAACCATGGTCTCCAGTATTGTAATCTATTTTTTACACACTCTCACACACGCCCGCGCGCTCTCGGGAGGCGTGCTTCCGCACAGTTTCTGCTGGCAAATGAAAAATATTGGTCAAGCTGGGTGACAGTTAGCGGAACCGAACCTGAGACTACTCTGCTTCTAAAGCTAATGTCTTTATCCACCACACACACACACATATGTTCGAATACATACTTAAATATATATATACATATCTATCTATCTATCTATCTATCTATCTATCTATCTATCTATCTATCTATCTATCTATCTATCTATCTATCTATCTATCTATCTATAAAGTCCCCCTTCGGTTATGAATAACCATGGGATTGCACCTAGAAAGTTCCCCCCGTGGCACAAGCGCAACAAGAAACCCCAACGACGGACCCGGGGCAAATTGGCCGCGCATCAAGGCCCAGCCGCAGGACCAAGTCCCAACGACCGTGCAGCCCAGTAATGGGCGAAGGGGTCCCTGGGGTGCCGGTGTATTAAGGTGGAGGACTTGTTTATGGAAGACCAGCAGTCACCCATGCATACCAGCCTCCCTTCTCCAGACCACTCGTGTTACCCAAGGGAGAGACAAAGGGGCCGATACAGCTTGGCACCAGTGATGTTGCAACTCAATTCTACAGATGAGTGAAAGGGAAGCAACGTGAAATAAAGTGTCTTGTTCAAGAGCACAACACACAGACTGGTTCGGGAATCGAACCCACTACCTCTTGATTGTAAACCCGACGTTCTAACCACTGAGCCATGCGTCTCTACCATCTCTCTATACATACATACATACATACATACATACATACATACACACACAACTGCATACATACATACATACATACATACATACATACATACATATATACATACATACATACATATATATTTATGTATGTATGTATGATTGTATATATGTACATATGTGTGTATATATATATATATATATAATATAATATATATATATATAGGCGCTGGCTGTATGCAGCTTGCTTCCCAGCCTCATGGTTCCAGGTTCAGTCCCACAGCGTGGCACCTTGGGCTAATGTTTTCTACTATGAGCCTTGTGAGTGGATTTGGTTGACGGAAACCGAAAGAATCCTGTCACACACACACACACACACACGCATACACACACGTGTGTGTGTGTATGCGCGCGTGTGTGTGTGTGTGTGTGTGTGTGTGTGTGTGTGTGTAGGGGATGCTATTATAATACATAATTCATTAAAGGCGGCGCGCTGGCAGAAACGTTAGCACGCCGGGCGAAATGCTTAGCGATATTTCGTCTGTCGTAATACTCTGAGTTCAAATTCCGCAGAGGTCGTTTTTGTTTTTCATCTTTGCAAAATTTTCAATACTTGTTGAGAATCAACGGCTATTGAAAAGTTTGCCAGACGCAACGGAAATTCTAGAAAAATAAATGAATGGAAATTTTACCGGTGCATGTGTTAAATCATAAGGCACCAAAACAGAATGACTCTCCCCTGACACACCAGAATATTATTATAATTATGATAAATGTATTAGGATTAACGACACAGAAAATATCAAAAATGAGGCTAATATAATGCGCTGATAATTTTTAATGAATTAAGGATTCTTTTCTACTCTAGGCACAAAACCCCGAAAATTTTTTGGTAGAGGGCCAGTCGATTAGATCGACCCCCAGTACGCAACAGAATATGCTTCAACACACGAACTCACATAAAGAATCTTGCAAACCAAATCCAAATACGAAACATGATAATACTCTCTTTTACTTGTTTCAGTCATTTGACTGCGGCCATGCTGGAGCACCGCCTTTAATCGAGCAACTCGACCCCGGGACTTATTTTTTTGTAAGCCCAGTACTTATTCTATCGGTCTCTTTTTGCCGAACCGCCTAAATGACGGGACGTAAACACACCAGCATCGGTTGTTAAGCGATGATGGGGGGACAAACACAGACATACAAACATATACACACACATACATATATATATATATATATACGACGGGCTTCTTTCAGTTTCCGTCTACCAAATCCACTCACAAGGCATTGGTCGGCCCGCGGCTATAGCAGAAGACACTTGCCCAAGATGCCACGCAGTGGGACTGAACCCGGAACCATGTGGTTTGTTAGCAAGCTACTTACCACACAGCCACTCCTGCTTTATCGCAACTTCAAATTTTTATGATAAAACGAGTATTTGTACGTGTTTTCTTTTTTCATAACTGTATACCTACTTTTGCACCCAGCCCTGTATACACACACATACACACACACACACACACACACACACACACACACACATATATATATATAAGATATACATACATACACTTTCTGTTTCTCCCCTCTCTCTCATGCATAAACTATATTTGAGTGTGTGTGTGTGTGTGTGTGTGTGTGTGTACAGAATAAAATGAAGCGGAGTCACACATAAACCGCCACGTCACCCCCCCCCCCCAAAAACCGCCCCCCCCCCCCCCCCACCCCAACCACCCGACCACCACCACCACCACCACCACCACCTCGACCACCACCTCGACCACCACCACCACCTCCACCACCACCACCACTACCACCACCACATTCTGTTGCAAACAAACGACGCCGTTTGCAACGAGACACAAAACAAAGGTGCGGTAACTCGAGGTAGGTGTGTGGGGGCGGCGGCGGCGGAGTAGCTCCCCACCATTCCCACCTCCCTCCCAACACGACCTCCCTCCCACCTCCCCTCCCATCCCCTCCTTCCCTTGCTTTAAACTCTCAGTCTTCGACCTGTTGTCACTCCGCATTCCACACATTCCTGTAGCAACCTCCTTCGCACCGTCGCCACCTCCACAACACCTCTTCTTCCTTCTCTTACGCTCCTCTTCTGATAAAATTCCATTGGCCGCAACACAAGAGTTCTACGATAATGTCACTTGCAGGGTTTCCGTATTCCAAACACATTCCCGCTGATCCTTGCCTTAATTTCTTTTCTTATTTTGGCACAAGGCCAGCAATTTGGGGGAAGGGGACTAATCGATTACATCAACCCCTGGCAGAAACGTTAGCACGCCGGGCGAAATGCGTAACCGTAATTCGTCTGCCGTTACGTTCTGAGTTCAAATTGCGCCGAGGTCGCCTTTGCCTTTCATCCATTCGAGGTCGATAAATTAAGTACCAGTTATGCACTGGGGTCGATGTAATCAACTTAATCCGTTTGTCTGTCCTTGTTTGTCCCCTCTGTGTTTAGCCCCTTGTGGATAGTAAAGAAATAGATTACATCAACCCCTGTGCTCAACTGGTTCTTAATTTATCACCCCGAAAGGACGAAAGGCAAAGTTGTGTCCCTGGTGGAATTTGAACTCGGAAACCCTTGCCATCTTATTAGTTGTATTCTTAAGGCGGCAAGCTGGCCGATTCGTTAACCCGCCGGGCAAAATGCTTAGAAGCAGTTTGTAAGTCTTTACGTTCAAATTCTGCCGAGGTCAAAATTGCCTTTCATCCCTTCTCGGTCGATAAAATAAATACCAGTTGACACACTGGGGTCGACCTAATCGACTATCCCCCTCTCTGAAATTACTGGCCTTGTGCCAAAATTTGAAACCAATATTTAGCGATATTTCTTCCGGCTGAATAAGTCCTGAGTTCAAATTCCACCAACGCCGACTTTACTTTTTATCCTTTTGGGGTCGATAAAATAAGTACCAGTTGCGTACTGGGGTCGATGTGATCGACTTGCTCCTTCCCACAAAATATCAGACTTTGTGCTTCGAGCAGAAAGAAGGAAATTAATTATAGCAGACATATAGTAGCGCGGGCTACTCACCCCAAGATTCTGAGTTCCATTCCAGACAGTGACCTGAATAATAATAATAATAATAATAATAATAATAATAATAATAATAATAATAATAATAATAATAATAATAATAATGTGTTGAGAGGGGTTCTTTGAGGTTTGGATAATTCCCCTTTGGAAACATGGGTGGTTTGTTCAACATCCTTAAATAATCCTTATTCAGGGACCTTTTGAGCGGGATGGGTTACTCGACCAGAAGAAAATTCTAACTGGGCGCCACCTGCAAGGTCATGTGCTGTTTATCTTGATATGAGATCACAATGTCGTGCACATATGGTGTGATGCATATGCCTGGTGTACCCTTATCAGACGGGTAGTCATGATGGATATACTGGGCTTCGTATATTTTACCCCAGTGTCACTTTGATGGCATGAATTGCTCTCTCACTCAATAATAATAATAATTGGAAGTGTTATCATGTACATTGTTTTGTCTTGTCGACTTTGCCTTTCATCCTTTCGGGGTTGATAAATTAAGTACCAGTGTAATACTGGGGTAGATCTCATAGACTTAACCCCTCTCCCCACAAATAGCAGAATCGTTAGCGCGCTGGACGAAATGCTTAGCGTATTTCGCTCGACGCTACGTTCTGAGTTCAAATCCTGCCGAGGTCGACTTTGCCTTTTATCCTTTCAGGGTCGATAAATTGAATACCAGTCGAGTTCTGAGGTTCGATGTAACTGACCCATCCCCACCTCCCCCAAAATTCCAGGCCTTGTGCTCATAGTAGAAAGGAGTATTATTGGGGTGACGAGCTGGCAGAATGGTCCGCCCGTCGGACGAAGTGCTTTGCGGCATCTCTCTGTTCTTTATGTTCCAAGTTCAAACCCCGCCAAGGTCAAAAGTACCGGCCAAATACTGGGGTTTATACAATCGACTAAATTCTTTCCCCTAAAATTGTTGAGAAGAACAAGATAGTGGGCCGCATAGACAGGGTGTGCAAGTGTTGGCAAATGTCTCCTCCCCTAAATTTATTGTAGATAGGTGGGGGGTCACTAGCGTAGCTGGGGTGGTTGGTGGTAGGGGCAGTCCGCCCCGGGTGGAACTTTTAAAGGTGCGGCACTTTTGGGTCTGCTGTAGGCAATGTGTTTTTTTGTGGAGTCCGGCAAACGGAAGGGTCGCACACACACACTAGCTGGTGGAGGTTCTATGAAAACGCTTTGAACATTCTCTTGAAGAATGGCTTTGCACCTCGTAGGCAAATTTTGTTCCCACAATTTTGGGCCATGATTTGAGTAAAAATTATTCTATATTTATTTTTTATTGCCCACAGGGGGCTAAACATAGAGGGGACAAACAAGGACTACAAAGGGATTAAGTCGATTACATCGACACCAGTGTGTAACTGGTACTTATTTAATCGACCCCGAAACGATGAAAGGCGAAGTGGACCTCGGCGAAAATTGTCCTATATTCATTTCTTTATTGCCCATAGGGGGCTAAACATAGAGGGGACAATCAAGGACAGACAAAAAGATTAAGTCGATTACATCTACCCCAGTGTGTAACTGGTACTTATTTAATCGACCCCGAAACGATGAAAGGCGAAGTGGATCTTGGCGAAAATTGTCCTATATTTATTTCTTTATTGCCCACAGGGGGATAAACATAGAGGGGACAAACAAGGACTACAAAGGGATTAAGTCGATTACATCGACCCCAGTGTGTAACTGGTACTTATTTAATCGACCCCGAAACGATGAAAGGCGAAGTGGACCTCGGCGAAAATTGTCCTATATTCATTTCTTTATTGCCCATAGGGGGCTAAACATAGAGGGGACAAACAAGGAGAGACAAAGAGATTAATTCGATTACATCTGCCCCAGTGTGTAACTGGTACTTATTTAATCGACCCCGAAACGACTTAATCTCCTTGTCTGTCCTCTCTGTGTTTAGCCCCTTGTGGGTAGTAAAGAAATAGGTACTTATTTAATCGACCCCGAAACGATGAAAGGCGAAGTGGACCTCGGCGAAAGTTGTCCTGTATTTCTAGCATGTCCAGCGACCACGCCAAGAAAAGGAAGTTCAGTTTAGTGTCGTTGTTTATTGTTCATCGCTGGTTGTAATTGGAGAATGTTAAGCATCCACATAGCTGAAATATCAACCATTGCTAAGACATTTAATAATATTTCAATTATGTACACACGCCATTGAAATGACATCAAGCCTATCTTTTAATACAATCAGGTCCCAACCTCAAACCTGACCTCATTTCTCTAATATTTCGTCGTCGTTTAATTCTTTGCATAAAAAACGTTTTACACTTGAACAAGCTTTCGGCTTTTTTTACATTCGTACTTTTGTTTTGTCATTGCTTGTCATCGTTGTTGTTAGTCATCGGAAAAAATCAGTGAGTTTAACCTCTTTACTTCCCTCCCTCTCCTTTATCTATCCATCCATCCATCCATCTATCTATTTTTCTCTATCTATCTATCTATCTATCTATCTATCTATCTATCTATCTATCTATCTATCTATCTATCTATCTATCTATCCATCCATCCATCCATCCATCCATTCATCTATCTATTTTTCTCTATCTATCGATCTATCTATCTATCTATCTATCTATCTATCTATCTATCTATCTATCTATCTATCTATCTATCTATCTATCTATCTATCCATCCATCCATCTATCTTCTATCTATCTATCTATCTATCTATCTATCTATCTATCTATCTATCTATCTATCCATCCATCCATCCATCCATTCATCTATCTATTTTTCTTCTCTATCTATCTTCTATCTATCTAAGAAGCTAGAAGGCAATTAGCAAGAAGCATCGCATCCGACGTTTTGGCGGCGAGGTTGGCCCTCGACCAACACTTCAACGCCAACACGAAGGATGTGCTGTCAGAGCTAGGATGCGTGCTCTAAGGAACGAAGTGTTGGAGCCGCGAGAGAGGCCCGGGTGGCAGAGGCGCAACAGGGCAACAAAGCCACCATTCGGTCACTGGTAGATGAACAGCGGCGCGGAATGCTCGAGCCAAGTAAAATGTGTGAGGCCTTTCAGCAGCATTTTGCCCGACTGTTCGGAACGAGTGGAGGGCAAGAACGTAGGGTGGACTTCAGTGCCTACCTACATAGCCTACCACGACTCTCGACAAGAAAGGCAGGGTGCTGCGAAGGTGCCATCACGGCGGCGCGGAAGTGCGGGAAGCGATGGCAGAATGCTCGAGGGACAAATCACCGGGTTTGGATGGTCTACCCTACGAGCTTTACAATTGTATGCCAGACTTGTTTGGAGATCTCTTGGCGGCGGTGTACTGCAACTGGCAGCAAAACGGAGCATTCCTGGTTTTGTGAGCCGAGGAGCCGTAACACTGCTGAAGAAAGATCTAAACAAGGGAAATGTAATAATAACTTTAGGCCCATCACTCTGCTTAATGCAGACTTGAAAATTTGGCCAAGGTGGCTAGCCAAGAGGTTGGCGCTTGTCATCGAGAAACTGGTCGACAGGCGCAAACATGCGCCGTGCCAGGCCGGACCATCCATGACAAACCTCCATCTGATGCGCTACATCATAGACAGGGTAGTTAACGAACCTGGCATGGTGGGGCCCTGATCAACTTGGATCAATCGAAAGCCTTTGATAGTGGTAGACCATCAATACTTGGAGGCAGTCCTGAGAGCGGCTGGTTTCGGTCCCGTCTTCCGCGGCTGGATAGCTGCCTTGTACAGAGGCATCCGTTCGGTAATTCGCGTAAATGGACATCTATCGAGACCTTTCGACATTGCACGTTCGGTCCGTCAGGGATGCCCCCTCTCGGCGCTTCTATACGTATTGACTCTTGAGCCACTACTGCGGAAGCTGGCGACTCTAAGGGGCATCCCGCGAGAATTGGGATGCGGGACGAGCGTGTCTGCATACGCGGACGACGTCACCGTCATAGTGTCTAGCCACGAGCACATCGAGCTGGTCGGCGAGACACTGAAAAACTACGAAGCGGTGACAGGAGCGAAAATCAACCGGGAAAAGTCAGTGGGCTTGCGACTAGGCACCTGGAAAGCAAGCCCATGCCGTCCACCAGCGCCTCCGTCGTGGGACGCTGGACCGACGGCCCGGTTGAGTTGCTCGGGGTCTGGTTGGTCCGGACCTCCCCAAGTGAGAAGAACTGGAACGAGATAACGAGTAGGGTGGTCACTCTCGCCCGGCAATGGGCCGAGAGGAAACTGTCCCTAAAAGGTCGAGCGGAGGTGGCGAACACGTACATCGCGTCCGTCATCTACTACCGCCTGACCGTCGTACCTTGTCCCGACCCTACCATCACCAAACTACAACGCATTCTCTTCGCTTCTTGTGGAAAGGATGCGTCCCGATGGTCAGGCGATCCATTTGCTGTCAACACCCGTTAAAAGGAGGGCTGGGCATGCCGTGGTTGATGATGCGCAGACACGCGCTGAGACTGCGACATCTCTGGCTCTATGTAGACGACGGTGAACAGGTGTGGTCGCCGTTTGTGAGGCACGCTTTCCCGCAGCTCGTCTCCATGACCGAACTGCAGTCGTGGATCAAAAAGAGGCCGAGGAAGGGCGAATGGCACCGCGAGTGTCGCGTTGCTCTCAAGCAACTCTGCCGCCGTCCTGGGTCGACCTTAAGTGACTTCAACACAACCAAAGCATTCTATAGGGTTTAGTGGAGGGGAGGTACGACGACGAGCTCGGGGCGAACCTGGACGTCGACGAGGAGTACCTGACCCGCCTGTTCGGGACGACTTTCGGGGGCCAGGGCCCATGGACAACTTCCAGAGATCCCTGGCCTGGCAGTGCTACCGAGAAGCGCTACCCGTTCGGGATAAGCTCTACAGACACGGCTCGAGAAACACGGGGCCGACCTGCCCGAGATGCGGTCAGAGCGACGAAACCGTTCTGCACGCACTCGTTCAGTGTCCAACAATTTCCGACCTGTGGGCTATGTCGAACAACTGCTGTCACGTGTGGGACGAGTCGGTTTATCAGCTGAGTCTATCGTCAATATTGTCACGCCTCCTTCCTTCAAACGGGAAGGAAGAGCTATTTTCATCATCATCCTTGTGGCTATGGCGAAAGAATGTATCTGGTGGACGCGTCTGAAAGGATTGGAGACAAACACTTTCCTCTCTGGTCAATCTCTCATCAACTTCTTCAAGTACCACTTGAAAAGGAAAGTGAGAGTAGAGAGGCAAGTTTTGTCTAGCGAATGTTTTAAAAAGATGGGTGAATGTAGCAAGAATGGCACGTATGAATGACGAAGCCACCTTGAGCATAGTCCTATGAACCCAGAAATCGAAAACAGAGAGTTGCTTATTTGCAAAAAAAAAAAAAAAAAGAAATATAAAATGTGACTTCATTGACCGAGGTTACCGTGGTTCTTTTCCGTAGGCTTTTCTTTCCACGGGTAAACCTCACCTGTCCTCCCCTTTACACTTCATATTGACATTTCTGTGATAACGATCCCTATTGATCAAATTTTTTTCTCTCCCCCTTTTTTTTTTTTTTTTTTTAAACCTTTAAAAGAAAAGCTCTACCTTTTAATTTTGTTCTATCTTGTGCAGCCCTGTGTGCTAATAAAGAAACATATCTATCTATCTATCTATATCTATCTATCTATCTATCTATCTATCTATCTATCTATCTATCTATCCATCATCCATCTATCTATCTATCTATCTATCTATCTATCTATCTATCTATCTATCTATCTATCTATCCATCCATCCATCATCCATCCATCCATCCATCCATTCATCTATCTATTTTTCTCTATCTATCTATCTATCTATCTATCTATCTATCTATCTATCTATCTAATTCCTGGCCTCATTGTCGATGGCAAGCAGGCAGGCAGGCAGGCAGGCAGCTTCTAGTGATTCATTCGTTTTGTCTTAGTTGTTAAAAATATAGAAATATTAATATGTATATCGAAAAAACGAACTTAATGAAGATGGATGATTCAAAGACAGGATCTTTTAAGATGAATTTAATCAGGGAATGCAAAATTTCTTTCGACTCCTCTTAATTAGTGTAGACAGAGCCTTCGAAATTCGAGTCTTAGTCACACACACACACATTGCAGGACGGCGAATGGGGAGGAGTTCTTGTAGTTTCGTGGTAGGTCTTTCCTTGGTCTACCTTCCCACCTAAGACCCTGTCTTCGAATGCATCTTTCAATATATGCGAAGATTCCAGCCCAAGAAATTCCTGCCCTACGTCCTTGCATCCTCGAAGGGGACAAGTTTATTATTATTATTATTATTTTTTTTTTTTTTTTTTTTAACACCAGAAGCGATTTGTGAGTTCCTAAGCGCCGTTTTACGGCTCGGCAACCCAAGTTCGATCCACAATCGCGCTTTCGGTTGCATGCATTAGTTCTAAAATTGCCACAGTGATCCACTTTCCCCGCAGTGAGGAATAAAGTCCCAAGGATCCGGTTCGGTTTCTGAGTCATTCGCCATTTCACCATTTCTTTACAAAGCAATTTTCAAAGAAGTTTCATTTATTTATTAACACACAAACACACACACTGTATTTCCACGTCTATAAACCACAGAGGATTATGCTTGATTTTCAGTGAAAAAAATAAACTGGTCGGGGGGGGGGGCAAACCCTTCGTCAGGAGCAAGAGTTAAAGCTATGAAGACTCCCATGAGTCATAGATTTCGCTTTCAGACCCCCTAATCGCAGTTGTCTTCCCTTACCTCCAAGTACCTAAGGAGTCGTAGGGGGGCGCTATCATGACATATTATTAAACACCAGTTGTATTTTGCCAGCGTTCGAGTCACCGCTCGCGAGTTATCTGTTTATTCCTTGACGTTGTCCACCTTTTTCTCTGTTCGCCTCTCCTTTCCCACCACCACAATCACCCGCACAGATTTTGAGCAGTGGTCTTTGCAACCCTTTGGATCTTGTTATATAACCATACTACTTGAACAAAATAACGAACGTCGCAAATGTATTTTTTATGGTCGTCTTATTATTTTCTGAATAAAGTCATGAAAAAAAGCGTGCTTTTACTAACCATATTTCTTTACTACCCACAAGGGGCTACACACAGAGGGGACAAACAAGGACAGATAAACGGATTAAGTCGATTACATCGACCCCAGTGCGTAACTGGTACTTATTTAATCGACCCCGAAAGGATGAAAGGCAAAGTCGACCTCGGTGGAGTTTGAACTCAGAACGTAGAGGCAGGCGAAATACCTATTTCTTTATTACCAACAAGGGGCTAAACACAGAGGTGACAAACAAGGACAGACAAACGGATTAAGTCGATTACATCGACTCCAGTGCGTAACTGGTACTTATTTAATCGACACCGAAAGGATGAAAGGCAAAGTCGACCTCGGCGGAATTCGAACTCAGAACGTAGAGGCAGGCGAAATACCGCTAAGCATTTCGCCCGGCGTGCAAACGTTTCTACCAGCTCGCTGCATTTTTCTAAAGAGACAGACGAAATACCAGTTTCTTTACTTCCCACTGTGGGCTAAACACAGAGGGGACAAACAAGGACAGACAAACGGATTAAGTCGATTACATCGACCCCAGTGCGTAACTGGTACTTAATTTATCGACCCCCCGCCCCGAAAAGATGAAAGGCAAAGTCGACCTCGGCGGAATTTGAACTCAAAATATAACGGCAGACGAAATACCGCTCAGCATTTCGCCCAGCGCGCTAACGTTTCTGCCAGCTCGCCGTCTTAATATGCTTTTACTAACCATATTTACTCGTGTATAAGACACGACCATGATCTTGATACAAACTTTCTTCCTCTTTATTGTTTTAGCTTTTACCGTTGGCGAAAGATCGCATCCCAGTTTATTTTTCTTACTTAAAATCAAGTATAATATTGTATGACTTACACAGGTGTAAATATGTGCAACCGTTAATCCAGACCCTTTTTTTTTCGGTCTCCGTAGTAGTACACAGCATGTGGCTGTATGCAAATGAGTTCATTACTGGCATCCGGAACTCCCATGGGAAAAAAATTTCGCGAGCCAGCTCAACCCACCCCGGGTGAATACCTATTTCTTTATTACCCACAAGGGGCTAAACATAGATGGGACAACAAGGACAGA
>NC_042998.1:196108583-196211488 GCF_006345805.1 Octopus sinensis | reverse complement strand
TATTCTGGCCCCACGAAATTTTGAGTACTCTGCATATAGTAGAAAGAATTATGGTTGCTGCTGCTGTTTCTTGCTCTGATATTTAATATCAAATATTTCCGTGTTGGAGTATTTCCATAAGAAATTCTTCATTTCCATAATAATTCTGTGATTCTCATCAGAATTAATGAGGTAAATTTAATCAGGCATATCATATGGCTGGTAATTGAATATATAATATATACGCACACTCACATACACAACACATACATGATATCGCGGTTTCGATTCCCAGAACGGGTGTTGTGAGTGTTTATTGAGCGAAAATGCCCAAAGCTCCACGAGGCTCCAGCAGGGGCTGGTGGCGAACCCTGCTCTACTCTTTCACCACAACTTTCTCTCACTCTTTCTTCTTGTTTCTGTTGCACCTGTATTTCAAAGGGGCCAGCCTTGTCACACACTGTGTCACGCTGAATCTCACCCGAGAACTACGTTAAGGGTTCACGTGACTGTGGAGTACTCAGCCACTTACACGTTAATTTCACGAGCAGGCTGTTCTGGTGATTGGATCAACTGGAACCCTCGTCGTCGTAACCGATAGAGTGCCGTATATATATATATATATATATATATATATATATGAAATTAACAGAATGAGATTAGATAATCCAAGGCTGTGAATAGTCTTCAGAACACTTATAAAGAGAAAGTCTACAGCTGTTACCGGGATATTTTATATATCCCTTCATCAGAGACGGTGCGAGAAAATGGTTAAGCAATAGTTATTCTAGAGAAGATATGAATTACAAAGTGACATGGAGGAATGAAAATAAATATCCTTACGTATCTCACGTCTGTTTTCATTCCTCCACTTCACTCTGTATTTCATATCTTCTCTAGAATAACATTGCTTTACCATTTTCTCGCACCGTATCTGATGAGGGGATATACAAAATATCCCGGAAACAGCTGTAAGACCTTCTCTTTATAAATGTTCTGAAGACTATTCACAGCCTTGGATTTTTTTATCTCATCCTGTTAATTTTTTATATATATGCATGCTAATACACGACCTACGTTAGACTCCTCATTCGTATCACTATCGAACCTGGAGCTTAACTATAGTCTGTCCACAGCACTTACTCAGCATTACTGACACCTTTGGGTCTTATTGACACCATTACCTCTCATAACCTATATATATATATATATATATAGATAATATATATATATATATATATATATATATATATATATATAAACGCGTGCATTCACACACACACGAGCACACACATACTATTTTCTAATATTCTGTGGTACCTCAAAATTCCAGGGCTTTTCTAAACGTTGCATACCCGCGTAATCTTACTTGCGATCTCGTTTAAAAAATCCCTGGCTTATTTGTCAAAGCATAACAACTGGAGCCAGCAGATCTTGACCGCGGTGATGGTAAACACTCCGATGGAATAACCCTCCCACAAACGATGAAGGCAGATCCCTAATCTGGGACGCGACGCGTTCTCTGGTCTCCTACGTTGCTGCATCGGCTGCAAACCAGGGTGTATCGTCATCCGATACGCAGAGGAAAGGGAGTAAAAAAAAACAAAAAGCAATTACAAGAGAATGACCGGCCGCTATCAGTTTGTGCCGGTCGCTGTCGAGACCTCAGGTGTTCTTGGACACTGCACTACCGATGGCCCTACTGAGAAACGAGCACACTGACCATTCTCTGCAGAAACGCCTTTGCAATCTGCGAGTCTTCGTTAAACACGCCATTTGTTCTGGGTCGTACAACCTGTCTCCGTCCCCGGCTTCCCCTATTTTCTACTTAATTCGCCTCCTTTTTTCTCTTTCTTTGTTTCCTTGGTGAGGTAGTTATGGCAGGGAGTCTTTCCTGGCAATTTGATCTTTTATACTTAATGTTTTATATTTCTTTTCTTCCTGTAAAAAATATGTTCTTAATAAAATGCATTTATATAGGCGCAGGAATGGCTGTGTGGTAAGTAGCTTGCTAACCAACCACATGGTTCCGGGTTCAGTCCCACTGCGTGGCACCTTGGGCAAGTGTCTTCTGCTATAGCCCCGGGCCGACCAATGCCTTGTGAGTGGATTTGGTAGACGGAAACTGAAAGAAGCCTGTCGTATATGTGTATATATATATATATATATATATATAATATATTGTGTGTGTGCGTGTGTGTGTGTTTGTGGTGTGTGGTGTGTGTGGTGTTTGTGTTTTGTCCCCCTAGCATTGCTTGACAACCGATGCTGGTGTGTTTACGTCTCCGTCACGTCATGCGGTTCGGCAAAACAGACCGATAGAATAAGTACTGGGCTTACAAAGAATAAGTCCCGGGTCGATTTGCTCGACTAAAGGCAGTGCTCCAGCATGGCCGCATTCAAATGACTGAAACAAGTAAAAGAGTAAAAGAGAGTATACATTTAAAAAAAAAAAAAGGTGTTTACATCTTCCACAAAATACTTCAAGCATTAAACACATTAGGAAAGCCAGCGATTTATTTTACAGGTAGTTCTCTCCATAAATGCTCAGGATAGGCAGTTGTCGACCAAGGTGAGTATATAAGAATAAACGTCTATGTTTATAACGAGCGTATTTTCAGTAAATAAATAATAAAAAAAATAACAATAAATAAATGCCAGCCAGACATTCTTTCTTATATATTAACTACTTCGGCTGATGAATTTACAAGTATTAAATGCTAAATTAGAAACCTGTTTCGCTGTTTGCTTAGATATTAAATAAAGCTTTATCGGACACCACAGGCATTCGGTGATGGAGATATATAGTTTTGGTTGTGAATTATTAAAAAAACAGAAGATAAAAGAGTGTGTCAAGGTATTGGAAGGCAGGTTTTAGCGGCTATACCTAGATGTAGGTCATGTTGTGTTTTCGTATGTCCCGTAAAGTAAATACGTAAATAAAAAACTAATAACAATAACAATAACAACAATGAAAAGTAGAGTAAGTCGTTCGCATTTTCAAATGTTGGTGTAATCTCTCATTGGTGGATTGAAACGTGCTTAGGTAGAAAATCGCACTAAACACCTTGATTTTTTTGTTCTGTTGATTTAAAGGTGGTGGTGGTGGTGGTATTGGTGGTGGTGGTGGTGGTGGTGGTGGTATTGGTTGTGATGGTGGTGGTGGTGGAGGCGGCGGGGAAATTATCTTTTCTCTTTTGTTTAAACAGCTACCGACTGACTAAAAAACGTACGCTTAAGTTTCGTTTGTCTGAGCACAAACATGCATACATACGTACATGTATAAGTGTGTTTATGTATGTATGTATGTATGTATGTATGTATGTATGTATGTATGTATGTATGTATGTATGTATGTATGTATGTATGTATGTATGTATGATGTATGTATGTATGTATGTATGTATGTATGTATGTATGTATGCATGTATGACTGTATGTATGTATGTATTATGTATGTATGTATTATGTATGTATGTAGTATGTATGTATGGTATGTATTGTATGTATGTATTATGTATGTATGTATGTATGTATGTATGTATGTATTATGTATGTATGTATGTATGTATGTTATGTATTATGTATGTATGTTGATGTATGTATGTATGTATGTATGTATGTATGTATGCATGTATGCATGTATGTATGTATTATGTATGTATGTATGTAGTATGTGTATGTATGTATTATGTATTATGTATGTATGTATGTATGTATGTATGTATTAGTATGTATGTATGTATGTATGTATGTATGTTGTATGTATTATGTATGTATGTATGTATGTATGTATGTATGTATGTATGACTGTATGAGTATGTGATGTATGTATGTATGTATGTATGTATGTATGTATGACTGTATGTATGTATGTATTTATGTATGACTGTATGTATGTGTGTGTGTGTATGTATTTTTGTATGTATGTATACTCATGCATATATATACACAGGTAAATTACGCAGTCATTTCACCTTTCATACAAGAAAAACGTGTCTACATACACACACACATACTTACACACATACATACATACATACATACATACATACATACATACACACACACACATACATACTATATATACATACCATGCATACACACATACATACATACATACATACATACATACATACATACATACATACCATACATACATACATACATACATACATACATACATACATACATACACACCATACATACATACATACATACATACATACATACATACATACATACATACATACATACATACATACATATATATTGGGTTGGTGCATAATTATTGCAGCTTTTTTTTACAACAAATTTTATTCAACAAAAACAATATTTAACAAAACCATCTCTAAATGACGATCTGATCGTCTGCCAAGCAAATGGCAAGCAGTAATTGAAGTAGATGGTGAATATGCTCCGGAATAATCATTTAAAGATGTTTTTGTTAAATATTGTTATTGTTTTTGTTGAATAAAATTTGTTGAAAAAAGCCGCAATAAATATACACCAACCCAACACATACATAGACAAACAGACAGACAGGTGTGTGCGTGTGCGTATATGTGTGAAATACAAAATATGAAAGAGAATGAAAGTAAATCTGAAAGTAAATAAGCCAGGGAAATAGACATGCCTAAAATCTGTAGAATGAGTAAATATATAGGCGCAGGAGTGGCTGTGTGGTAAGTAGCTTGCTTACCAACCACATGGTTCCGGGTTCAGTCCCACTGCGTGGTACTTTGGGCAAGTGTCTTCTACTGTAGCCTCGGGCCGACCAAAGCCTTGTGAGTGGATTTGGTAGACGGAAACTGAAAAGAAGCCCGCCGTATATAAATGTATATATATATATATATACATATGTGTGTGTGTGTATATGTGTATATGTTTGTATCTGTGTTTGTCCCCCCACCAACATCGCTTGACAACCGATGCTGGTGTGTTTACGTCCCCGTAATCTAGCGGTTCGACAAAAAAACCGATAAAATAAATACTAGACTTACAAATAATAAGTCCTGGGGTCGATTTGCCCAACTAAAGGCAGTGCTCAAGCATGGCCGCAGTCAAATGACTGAAACAAGTAAAAGAGTATATTGGTCGAAAATGAACGATAAGAACAAGCAACCAGACAGTAGACCTCAACGAACGGAAATAAATCCTGGTGTTTAGTTTCTTCTGAATAAATCATGTCGGAACACATGATTTATTGAAGGCTTTCTTGTGTGGTGTTAAGTGTTCTGCTTGAGTGGAAAGATTAGTTTAGGATGTCTGGGATATATACAGGGTGTCCATAAATTACTTTTACAATTTGAAAATTTAGAAAAAAATTGTTGTACCGCAGTTTCACCACTTGCAACCAACAATTATTTTCCAACTAGATGGTGCACCGCTCCATTGAGTGTTGTGAGTTTGAGAGTCTTTGCAATGAAATTTCCCCAAACCAGTGGATTGGAAGAGTTGGTCTGGTTTAGATAATTTATGGACACCCAATATGCTGGATTCTCTACGCTAAGCCACTCCTATTGTATGCCTCATTATAAAATTTCACAAGGCGGAGATACTGGAAAACTGTTTACTGATGCTGCCAAGAAAACTCTTTTGTATGGTAAGCTGGGTGATTGGAGCCTTTGTAGATATTCGGTTGTATTTCAGAAGACTTTTCAGATTGGATTATAAGTACTTGAATTTAAGTTTTATTCAAGAAATTAACAATACTAGAATTTTGATGCCGTTTATGTATATCGTAGAAGTACCATATACTGATATGACCACTGGACATGTTGAAGCGCAAGTTGGAGTTGATGTCTTCTTGTCGTCACTAAAGAAAATTCATTCTTCTGTCTGTCACACTATCTATTGGATTGTACTTTTTGTCCTGCAAAACATCTGTCACACACCTTTCAAATCAAGCAGGGTGTTAAAATTCCGCTTGCTTTCATTATATAATTATTTACTTTTTATAATTATTTTTTATTTATAATTATTTACTTTGTCTTTTGACCTTTTTTTGCTATTTCAACCACTCCCTTCTGATATCCTACAACCCTGCCTCCAGGACTTGCATGCTGCTTACAGGGGTTTCTTTCTGGTGTCCTGTCTGCTCACGTTGCCTATCGATGTATTTATAGACAACCCTTACGCTTACACGATTTTTCTATTGCATTTACCGTCAGCGAGTCTTCTAACCAACATTGTCCACATCAGACATTAATATCCGATACACACACACACACACACACACACACGCGCACGTGTGTTTGTCTGTGTATTAATACGAGTGTGAGTCAAAAGGTAATGCCATTTTGTTTAGGACAGGTATAATTACCAACACAGGAACATGTGTCATACATCAAAATGAAGCTGGTCCTCTGTGGATCACATCCCTACTTCTCAACATAGTCACCGTTTCTCTCAATAGCAATGTTCCACCTTCGAATGAGAGCATGCATCCCTGCCCCGTAAAATTCGGTTGACTGTTCTTTAAGCCACTTCTTCACTACAGTTTTCACTTCCTCCTCACTGGAATAATGTTTGCCTCTCAAACCCTCTTTGTTCGAGAAGTTCAGTGCAGGCATTGACCCTGTCAGTCTTGCGTTCGGTAGTCAGCTCTCTCGGTACCCAACGGGCACACACTTTTGAAAAGCCAAGTGATTCGACAATGTTGTAAGCACTTCCATGGTTCACTTCCAGGTTTTCTGCCAACTCATCAAGATTTAAGCGCCTGTCTTCTCTGATCAGAGCATCTGCTTTTGTTTTATTGGCAGGATTCACCGAAGCCGACGGACGGCCAGAACGGGGTTTATCGGCCACACTCACAGTTTCCACCTCTTCATCTTTCAAACGACGGACCCACCTGCATACATTGCTATAATCTTTTTATAGTATTGTCCTCAAAAGACATTTTGTAATCGTCGGTGAATGTTCAAGGGGGTTTCCCCCTCAGCAACAAGAAATTCTATCACTGCTCTTTGTTTTTGACGTAACTCTAAGGGGGAAGCCATTTTGAATTTTCCTTAACAATCTAAAAACCTGAAAAGTAAGAAACGAAATATTTCAGAACGTAAATGATAGAATCATTTATAACTGGGGGAATCTTCAGTTATTTTTATCTAAAACTTCACATGAAACAAAGAAAATGGTATTACTTTTTTACTCAACCTCGTAATTGTTTTTATGTTAAGTTATATATAAACAATTTATCATTAAACGAAAGGATTACCCTTTAATCAATTCTTTTAATAGAGTACATCTCTCTGTTACTCTTTTACTTGTTTCAGTCATTTGACTGCGGCCATGCTGGAGCACCGCCTTTAGTCGAGCAAATCGACCCCGGGACTTATTCTTTTGTAAGCCTAGTACTTATTCTATAGGTCTCTTTTGCCGAACCGCTAAGTGACGGGGACGTAAACACACAAGCATCGGTTGTCAAGCAATGCTAGGGGGACAAACACAGACACACAAACATACACACATACATATATATATATATATATATATATACATATATACGACGGGCTTCTTTCAGTTTCCGTCTACCAAATCCACTCACAAAGCATTGGTCGGCCCGGGGCTATAGCAGAAGACACTTGCCCAAGGTGCCACGCAGTGGGACTGAACCCGGAACCATGTGGTTGGTAAGCAAGCTACTTACCACACAGCCACTCCTGCGCCTATATTCATTAAACTTTTATAAAAAGAATGGTGACAGTGACTTCGAAGTTTCGGCTTACTCACTTTCTGAATTGTCTACAGCTGTTCCGTATCCCTGACAGACGAAAATCTGACCCAAACAAAGATACACTCGATCTGTCTCTTCCTCTTCGAACTTACTCATGGCCGTCTCTGCACTCTACAGAAAATTGTGTCACAGTAACCACATCTCAGACCACATTTCTGCACAACAGCACTACCCGTTCTCCACCCGAACTCTCGGGTATCCATAAGAATTCCATTATTCCAACAATCCTTAGGAGTAAATACATTTCATTCCCGTCCCATCCGATACTCACAAACGGGTTATCGAAACCACCAATTCGAGGCACATTCTTCATATTCCTCAACCAATTTCCCCACAACCCTCTTACCAATAATCTCTATATAAGATGGCTTCGTTGACAAAAAAAATATCCTCCATATTTTCTATCTGGTTCTTGTCCAGTTTTGCTCGGCACCATGTCGATTTCTACAAAACTTTCATTTATCTCGTCTCTGGGAACATCGCCATGTTGTACTCGGTCGCCACGAACTGATGAAGGAATCGAAGAGTAAATAAATGCATCTTACCTGAATTCTTTCGTCTAAAAAGAAAAGTAGAAGTCATTGTTTAATTACCTTTGATTGATAAAATCAGATTGGTAAGAAGGGTGGTTTTTGGACACCCTGCGTGGCGAAAATCAAGAACCGTCAATGGTTGGTATTCCTCGGCGTCTGAATGTCCACAAGATATATGATGCTGTGTTGAGGAAAGAGCTTCAGACTCACTTGTCCAGCATTGAAAATACTGCATCATGGGAAGATTTTCAAGACCAAGTACTTCAATGTGCTGCTGAAACACTGGGATAGGCTACTGCCGGACACAGAGACTGGTTTGATAAGAATGATGCTGAATTTCAGCGACTATTGGTTGTAAAGCACCACACCTACAATGTATTGTTATGCAGAGGACTTTCAGATGTGTAGTGGAATCTAGCACTTGTCCACTGTAGCAGTGTACAATCACTACAATGGATATGATTCTCACAGCATGACAGATGCAGAAGTGTTATGAGCAGAACATGGATCTTGTCCGGGTCAAGCAGGGTGACATCCTTACCCCAATTCTCTTTTCTTTGTACTTTGCTGCTGCTTTTACTCATGCTTTTGCTAAGGTTAGTTCTCTGGGAATATATACCAGGTATCGATCTTCTGGCCGCCTCTTTAATCTGCGTCGATTTGCTGCCAATTCAAAAGTTTTCCAGTCCCTTATTCGTGACCCCTTTTATGCAGATGACTATGACTTAGTCACTCATACAGCGGATGACATGCAAATACTTATGAATCGTATTTCTGCTTCTTTCAAGGCATTTGGACTCAGCATTAGCCTGGACAAGACTGTGGTAATGCTCCAGTCTGCGCCAGGAAATCCATATGTGTAACCAGCTATCTTGGTTGAAGGAACAATACTGAAAGTGGTAGACAAGTTTGTCTACCTGGGCAGCGCACTCAACCGTTCTTGCTCCCTGGATGATGAAATATCTTTCAGGCTGCAGAGAGCAACTGATTCCTTCCGGTCTCTTCAGTCACGTATTTGGTCCCAGCATGGCATCACAAGCTCTTGAGGAAAGCTGATATTTTGAGTATTGAAGCGATGGCGCAGAGGCACGGGTTACGTTGGACTGGACACCTTATTAAAATGAAGGATAGCAGGATCCTTATGCAGATGCTGTATGGGGAACTTGTTAGTGGAAAGAGACCCCAGCAGAAACCAAGGCTGCGATTTAAGGATTGTGTCAAGTCCTCATTAAAGGCCTGTGCGACTGGGAAAGCGATACCTATTTCTTTACTACCCACAAGGGGCTAAACACAGAGGGGACAAACAAGGACAGGCATAGGTATTAAGTCGATTAAATCGACCACAGTGCGTAACTGGTACTTAATTTATCGACCCCGAAAGGATGAAAGGCAAAGTCGACCTCGGCGGAATTTGAACTCACAACGTAACGCAGACGAAATACCGCTAAGCATTTCGTCCGGCGTGCTAACGTTTCTGCCAGCTCGCCGCCTCTTTTCTGCCAGCTCGACTGGGAAAGCGATACCTGTCATCGCCACAGATGGAGGAACCAGGTTAAGGAGGGGGTCAACACTTTTGAGAGAGCACGTATTTTTCATGAATAATTTAAGCGTGCTGCTCGAAAGCGCATTGCTGGTGTAGTGAATGGGGAAAGCTTGGTCTGCAATGTTTGCAGTCTTGTATGCCTGTCAAGAGCAGGGCTCTTTAGCCACCAACGGGGCCGCAAATGCAAAATATTAGTCCCAGAGCGCACAATGTTCCTGAGGATCAGCAATGGTCTTCCTCGGTCACGAGTGGACGGTCATCATGTATGTATACATGTATGCATAAATGTATACATGCATGTATGTATACATGCATACATGAATGTATGTATATATGTATAAATGTATGTATTATATTGTATGTATGTATGAATGAATGAATGAATGTATTGTATGTGTGTATGTATGTATATAAAAGCTCGGAACGTGTCTTTTATGACAAGCTGCCTCGACGACCATATTGTTTGACCGTCTTCCTGTCTCTTTCATTCAATCGAGGATTATTTCATAACCGACAGTTTCCATTGTAGCGACTGTTGGCGCACCCACTTCTCTCTCTCCCCCCCTCTCTCTCTCTCTCTCCGACCCACATTTGCTCCTGTGTATTATCTCAAGGCTTGGCTCTTCCCACCCACACTGTTGTGACGTTTCTGTTTCCTACCGTAAATCAATGACCTACATATTAGTACTTCTAACAAAACACACACACACACGCAATTAACTTACCTTGACCCAGCTACGTAACACTCCTCTCTGACATTTTTCATACAAACGTCAATACACACACAAACACACACACACACACACACACACACACACACACACACACACACACCACACACACACACACACAAATGTCGTACACTCCTTGAGCAAGGCTTGCGTTGCTTTTATAGACATGTCAATCCATAATTGTCTTGTATCAAGAGACAATTCTTTTCAATTCTAGGTACAAGGCCTGAAATTTTGGGAAAGAGGACCAGTCGATTAGATCGACTCCAGTACGCAACGGGGACTTAAATTATAGACCCCGAAAGGATGAAAGGCAAAGTCGACCTCGGCGGAATTTGAACTCAGAACGTAAAGACAGGCGAAATACCTATTTCTTTACTACCCACAAGGGGCTAAACACAGATGGGACAAACAAGGACAGACAAACGGATTAAGTCGATTATATCGATCCCAGTGTGAAACTGGTACTTAATTTATCGATCTCGAAAGGATGAAAGGCAAAGTCAACCTCGGCGGAATTTGAACTCAGAACGTAGCGGCAGACGAAATACTGCTACGCATTTCGCCCGGCTTGCTAACCAGTTCGCCGCCTTGTATCAAGAGATTACTACACAAATGAAATAGATTGCACCTTCCCTATACAGGTGCAGACATAGCTGTGCATTTGAGAAGCTCGCTTTTCAACCACATGGTTCCAGGTTCAATTCCACTTGAGTACTTGGTGGGGGAACCACTGAAAGTTCCATCTATATATGTGTATATCAAAAGAAGTCAGCGTAGCACAATCTAACGCTCCTCATAAACTACCCAGAGGAATACTAACGGACCACTTAGTGAAAATAGTGCTGTTTAGAGTACCTATTTATGGTTGGTAAACTTTCATTCAGGCGCAGGAGTGGCTGTGTGGTAAGTAGCTTGCTAACCAACCACATGGTTCCGGGTTCAGTGCCACTGCGTGGCATCTTGGGCAAGTGTCTTCTGCTATAGCCCCGGGCCGACCAAAGCCTTGTGAGTGGATTTGGTTGACGGAAACTGAAAGAAGCCTGTCGTATATATATATGTATGTGTGTGTGTGTGTTTGTCCCCCTAGCATTGCTTGACAACCAATGCTGGTGTGTTTACGTCCCTGTCACTTAGCGGTTCGGCAAAAGAGACCGATAGAATAAGTACTGGGGTCGAGTTGCTCGACTAAAGGCGGTGCTCCAGCATGGCCGCAGTCAAATGACTGAAACAAGTAAAAGAGTAAAAGAGAGAAAAGAGTATTCAAAACGACGCAATATTGTACTGAGAACTTATACTCGTGATCACAACTACTTGTAGGGTCAATGCCGGCCTGTGCGTGTTCCGTAGATGTGGTCACCTCCATTTTCCCCGGATGCTATTCTGGTCTGATCTTAGACAAGGATTTCGTTGACAGTCTTGTTCTCTCGAACTACAGCCAAAAATGTGACTACTGAAACTGTATATTCGGTCCGTTTGCAGGTAAATCACAGAAGGAGTAGCTGTGTGGTAAGTAGCTTGCTTACCAACCACATGGTTCCGAGTTCAGTCCCACCTTGGGTAATTGTCTTCTACTATAGCCTCGGGCCGACCAAAGCTTTGTGAATCGATTTGGTAGACGGAAACTGAAAGAAGCCCGTCGTATGTATGTACATATATATGTGTGTGTGTGTGTTTGTGTCTGTGTTTGTCCCCCAACATCGTTTGACAACCGATATTGGTGTGTTTACGTCCCCGTAACTTAGCGGTTTGGCAAAAGAGACCGATAGAATAAGTACTGGGCTTACAAAGAATAAGTCCTGGGGTCGATTTGCTCGACTAAAGGCGATGCTCCAGCATGGCCGCAGTCAAATGACTGAAACAAGTAAAAGAGTAAAAGAGTAATAGTTTGGGATCGCAGACAGTCGAAGGATCGTCAAGCCTTTCGAGAAGCTTGAACTAGTAGTCCCGACCAGCTGGAGAATTAAGGATAATGTAATTCATCTCAACAAGAGCTCTCCAAGGACTTGTGAGTGGTAGACGGAAACTGTGTGGAAGCTGGCCGCGTATGTGTTTGTGTTGAGTATATGTATGTATATATATATATATTATATTAAATTAGAGATAAAACCACCATTAGGCAAATCAAACAATGAAAAACATAAGCCAATACATAAAATTAATTAATTTATATTATTTTAAATATATCAAAAGTATTAAAAGTTTATATATATGTGTGTGTGTGTGTGTTTTCTCTTTGTGTTTTCATGTTTGGATTAACTATATATATATGTGTGTGTGTGTGTGTGTGTGTATGTGTGTTTGTCTCCCCACACCGTTTGACAACTATGTTGGTTTGTTTACGTCCCCGTAGCCTAGCAGTTCAGCGCAAGACACCAATAGAATAAGTTCCAGATTTTAAAAAAAGTATTGCTAAAACCCTTCAAGGCGGTGCCCCAGCATGGCCGCAGTCCAATGAGCGAAAAACGTAAAAGATAAAGATAAAGTTGAAACCTTCAACGATATGCATGCTACTCCACGTAATTTTCTTTTCATATACAACTGTAACGGTCAGTTCTTCGTTGTAGTCGACGGTCACCAGTTGTAATCGATGGATGTGACAACTTCGAAGGCGAAGGCTGCAATTCTTTGACTCGGGATCACCAATTGTAACGATAGTTGGTTGAGATGGAACCAGTGGTCACCAGTGTAACGGCATTTGTGATGATATATGTTGGGGGTTGGCAGTTAGCGATTGTAACGGCTGTTGCTGTTGCAGATGTGCAAGATGAAAAAAATAAGTGATCGGAGTTGTAAAGAAATATTTATTTATCGTTACTTTGTGTACATCTAAAACCACGACGGGTTGGTATGTATAATTAGTAAATGGAAAAGCATGCGAGGTAAAAAGAGTTCATTTCGGCAGGTAGGTGTGTACACGTCCTTATTGTAGTAATAAACCATAGCAGGATGTTGTAAGAGAAAAGAAAGTGAGTTAGTGAAAGTTATAGTGTTGAGGTCATTGTGTCTCATAGTTGGCTGGTTGTAACCTTCTTTCTCGCTCTGGCCATTTGTCTTTAGTGGCTGCCTGCTTGTGGCCATGACTCTAGTTGGTCTCTGTTCACTAACTGATGGTCGCTCTCACTGACTGATTTTGCCTTAGAAAATTCTAGTATTTATAACTATCCAAAAACATTTAGAAGGATAGACATATTGTTGAGAACAATAGATTTCGTTGGAAATCTGTTATCTCTATTCTAGCTTTTGGTGGCCTAGAAGAGGTTTGAAGGGTCAAGTGGCAAAGACATCTGGCAAATGTAACTGCTGTCACTCACAGAAAAACTATTGTTTTACCGTGAGAAAAGTGCTATTGAACTGTTAAGTGAAATTTGGTAATCGAGGATCGAATCCACGCTATGCCTGCATGAAACCACAACACAACATATAAACATGTACATCTTTTAGAATATTGTCATTTTATAAGATTTTGCTGGCAAATTTTTAAACATTTAGAAAATTACCGGATAACTTTCATCTAATTCTTCCAAAACTTTCTGTTAAAACTGTATTGAAACCATTTGTTGGGAATTCTTTTTTTTTATCACAGCAACTGATCGTACACCACAAAGCTTAACGGAACCTACTGAAGCAATACAGCACGATCGCAGCATTACCACGGGTGATGGCGAGGCTAAGGCGTTGGGAAAGCCAAGCGCCCCCACGGGCATGCTTGGTTTTGTAGTCTCTGATGATGTCTTCAAGCGACCGCACACGTGCCATATTACAAAACGATTAAACTCTCTCTTCAAGACCATTCCTTTATTGACAATTCACAAGAGTGATATACACGTTAGGTTCTTTTTCTTTAGGTGCAATGTCCAGAATGTAGGACGTGGGCGATCGTGTCCTGTCACAATTTTCTGTTCTTTGTTTTCTGTGACAGTTCCACTTCTTCCTGATATTTAACACCTCTTTCTTTCCAACCGATTCATCAAACTCGAGATTTATGTCATCCTTCTCCTTCCTCTGCTTGTTTTCCCTTCAATCTTTCCAGTCATTGCCAAATTCTCCAGGCCCTCTTTCCTCATCTCGTGACCGAAAAATCTGCTTCTTGCCCCTTATCTCACGCACATATCTGAGACGGTGCGTCTCTTCCCATTCAATCGTATTAGATCATATCTCAAAACAAAACCATTTGGTCGATAGATAAAGCTTTTACTAAAACACAATATATCTTTGCCTATATGCACAATTTCTTCTCTGTCTCTTTTACCACTATGATGACCTCTATCAGGGCCGGCCCTACGGTTGCTGGCGCCCGGGCAAGCTGAACTTCGGCGCCCTTACAAGTATATATTTTTTTAAACTTTCACAAAGAGAAAAACTGAAAATGCAGACTAAAAAGCCCATGGCACCCCGGGCGGTACCTTGAGCCGTCCCTGGCCTCTGTTCTTGATCACTAGCGATCTCTTGGATATTACCCGATGCATTCATCTCTTCTCATCTCTATTTCACTCAATCCTTTATCCTCAATGGTGAAGGTGCATGGCTTTGTGGTTAGGGTATTCGGTTCACGACCGGAAGGTCATGAGTTTGATTTCCGGCGGCACCTTGTATCCTTGAGCAAGACACTTTATTTCACGTTGCTCCAGTCCACACACCTGGCAAAATGACTTTGTACCTGTAATTCAAAGTGTCACTCTTCGTCACATTCTGTATCACGCTGAATCTCTCTCAGAACTTACGTTAGGAGTACAATGTTTCTGCGGAGTACTCAGCCGCTTGATCGTTAATTTCACGAGCAGGTTGTTCCGGTGATCAGATCAACTGGAACCCTCATCGTCGTAACCGACAAAATGCCAGTTTATCTTCACTGCTCGGAATACGACACTTTGGAACATCCCTACTCATGTTCCAATTTTCGCTTCGTAACTTCAAAATGAACGTCAGCTGCCTCGTTCTCACAAATTTGAGATCCGCAACGTTCATGGACGCTGCCTCTTTATCGTCCGGCTAAAATGCACGAAAAAAAACTCTCTTGGATATTAAATGATGGGGTGTACACGGAATAGCAAGAACCCAATTAATAATATATCGGCATTCCTTCGATATAACTCGACAAAAAAATCAAACCTTTTCACTTCGGGTATTTCCGTGGGTTGTGGAGTAATAGATATAACGAAATTATGCCAGCAATGTCTCCTTTTAAAGAAAAAAAAAAGCCTTGCATATTTGGTCTTACCTGTTTCATGTGTGTACGTAAAATCCGCAAATTTCCAAGCAGAAAACAGAATCGAGCTGTCGTTTGCTTCCACGGAAATACCCGAAATAAAATGTTTTGATTTTGTCGAGTTATATCGAAAGAATGCCATATATATATATTTATTCTCAATACATTCGGGTAGATTCGTTATTGTTATCCGTCATCGGAGAATACGAACCCTCTTTAAATCAGCGGTTCTCAACTGTTTTTTTTTACTTATGGACACTTCTTGTTACAATTTTATCCTGGCGGACCCCAGTTATTCGACGTTTAAAAGCTAGTCTTATAGATCCTTTTTCCAAAATTCCTATTTTGTTTGTTACCTAGTCACTTGTGTAGGTTTGCAATAGAATTCTCTGGGAGAACGTATTTCAGTGACCAGAAACACGTTGAACTATATTAAGCACTAGCAGTATCGCCCGGCGTTGCTCGGGTTTGTTTCGACCCTTTAGAATTGGAATTTTTGAAAAGTAAAAAGTTTGCATTATGTAGCTTGCTATTCTCTTTAAGTGGGCATTTTTCTGGTTAAAATACACCGAAAAATGGCGACACAGCAGTAAAAAAATCGTAATAAATAGGGATTTTCATAGAAAAAAAAGCACTTTTTTGATGTAAATAATTTTTGGTTTTAACATGGTCCGATTTCTATCATACTCTCAATTTTGGTCAACTTGTGCCGCAGGGTCTCGGAGGAGATAGTGTTTGTTGAAGGCTACCAAACCTGCCACAGGCAGACAACTTCAGCTTTATATATAGATTAGAAAAAGGAGCTGAACTGTTTCTTGCGATAACTAAAGTATAATTTTTCTTAGACCTTTAGAACACTACTGAAAATTCCCAATTTTTGAATTTGTTTGGGTGGACCCCAAAAATCTTATATAGACACTCCAGGGGCCTTATGGACCCTGGTTAAGAACAACTACTTTAAATGATGTCTGTCCAAAACACACGCGATTCACCAAACAGCTTACACTATTTAGTCACATCCTTAAAGGTCCTGAGTTCAAATCTCGCCAGCGCTGTTTGTGACTTTCACCTTGTCTGTGCTCATCAAAATTACGAATTAAGTACCAGTAATATAATGGATTCAACCGGTGCATTTATATCTTTTGCTACACATCTATGATCCCGAGAGTGGCTTTACATTGTTGTTTGGTCAGCTAGAAATAAGTACTGTCTTTAAAAGGGTCAAGATAGCTAACGTAGTGGTGATGGTGGTGGGGGTTAAGGTGTCCTGAAATTCAAGGTAGAGGTGGTCGTCAATGGAATGATTTCGAGTATTATAGGTCTGATAGACCAGCGCTGACCTGGGGCCAAACAAGCAACAACCATCACTATCACAACACTCATAACAACAACAACAGCCGTGGAAGCGCAATGGCCCAGTGGTAAGGGCAGCGGACTCGCGGTCGGAGGATCGCGGTTTCGATTCCCAGACCGGGCGTTGTGTGTGTTTATTGAGCGAAAACACCCAAAGCTCCACGAGGCTCCGGCAGGGGGTGGTGGTGACCCCTGATGTACTCTTTCGCTCCAACTTTCTCTCACTCTTTCTTGTCCCCCAGCTTCCTACCCAACCGCTGAGCCTGGATGCGCATTCATCCATCTGTCGATGCTCTCGGTGTCGGGGTGGTTGACCTGCTCTCTCTTCTGCGGGTCTTACGAATAGCAAAGGACCACGATTCGGACTTCTCCCACTCTGGGACGAAGACCCCCTTCGCTCAACAAACAAACACACAAACAAAAGAAGCAACAACATTCGCTGCTGCACTTTCCGGCCAATATTAAAAATCAATACTTCAAGCATTAGTCAGCCAAAGGTAGAGGATGTCAATCAGCAAGGTGATCGATGACCAATCGATACACCGACTCCCCCCACCCCTCACCCCACCCCGTGTCACTTCCACATTTCTTTTCTGGTCATTTTTTATTAAGAATTACAAATCTGCTAATGAACTTTTTCTCACAAATTACTCACTCGCTGACTTACTGAGCGCCAGGTTACCATGGTAACGGCTATTGTTGTTTCTCAGTTACGAGGGATTAAATAAATTAATACTCAAAGGAGATTATCTTATTTATACGCCACCTCCCCACCCCACCCCTACTCCTTGCTCTGCTGTTTTATTGCATTCATGTGAGCTTAGGAAAAGATGGCAGATGTTCTACTGCTGCTGCTACTACTACTACTACTACCACTACTACTCCTACTACTACTAAAACTGCTGCTACTCCTACTACTATTACTACTACTACTAAAAGTGCTACTACTACTACTACTACTACTACTACCAGCACCACTATCACTACTGTTACCCTGTATTACACCCTCTGCTACCCTGGGCGAAATGCTTAGCGGTATTTCGTCTGCCGTTACGTTCTGAGTTCAAATTTCGCCGAGGTCGACTTTGCCTTTCATCCTTTCGGGGATCAATTAAATAAGTACCAGTTACGCACTGGGGTCGATATAATCGACTTAATCCGTTTGTCTGTCCTTGCTTGTCCTCTCTGCGTTTAGCCCTTTGTGGGTAGTAAAGAAATAGGTATTTCGTCTGTCTTTATATTCTGAGTTCAAATTCCGCCGAGGTCGACTTTGCCTTTCTTTCATCCTTTCGGGGAGAGGTGGTGGTGGTAGTGGGGGTCGATAAAATAAGTACCAGTTGAACGCTGGAGGTCGATGTAATCAACTTTCTCTCTCCCACGAACTTGCCGGCCTTGTGCAAAAATTTGAAACCACTACTACCACCACCACCACCATCACCACTACTGCTATTCAAATTACCACCACCACCACTACTACTACTACTACTACTACTACTACTACTACTGCTACTACTACTACTAGTACTACTACTGCTGCTGCTACTTATATTTCCTTCCCACCCTCTCAATAAAAGCTGACAAGCTGTCAGCCATCCCTTGATGTCACACAATCGCAACCGGTTGAAACTGGATTTCAACTTAAAAGTGATTTTGTACTTAAAGTGAACGCCCGCCCGCCCCCTCTTTCCCTCGACCCTCTTCGCTTCTGTTGTGATTGATCATGATTGGAAACGGAAACCTTATCCTCCTTATTGATTGATTTTTTTTTCTTGTTCGTCAGGTGAAAGTCTGATTGGTGGACGAGCGGAGAAGGTAAATACGACGACCTGGATCGAGTTACGGCTGCGGTTTTTTTTTTCTTTTTTACATTCTTAGTTTAAAACTCGTCAAGAGAACCACTTCGCTTTGCATTATTCCAAAATCATCGTCATCGTCGTCGTCATCGTCATCATCATCGTCGTCATCGTCATCATCATCGTCATCATCATCATCGTCGTCATCGTCATCATCATCGTCGTCATCGTCATCGTCGTCGTCATCATCATCATCATCACCATCGTTGTCATCGTCATCATCACCATCATCATCATCCTCGTCATCATCATCATCATCGTCGTCGTCGTCATCATCATTGTAATCATTGTCGCCATCATCATAGTTATCATCATCATCGTCATCATCACCATCACTGCCATCATCATCGTCATCAGCACCATCATCATCATCACAATTACCATCGTTATCATCATCATCATCATCCTCACCTTCCTCATCATCATCCTCACCACTACCACATGGACCCTGGTTGGGAACCACTGCCCTATACAATACAGAAAGAGATACACACGGAGATTTCAAGTTCCACCTAATGGCCTATTCAACCAGTAAAAGAAGACCTGCTTGAGTATTCTTCTCAAAAGGGATTGAAAAGACGGTATTGTCTTTGAACAGTAATATGGTAACAAAAGGGTTAAAGTGATCTAAAGTGATAGAGGAAGCCAAGAACATTTTTTTAATGCTAGGTCTGCTTGGTCATGGTCTGAGCTGAGACTAAACAACAACTTATTGCTCCACACACGGGACAAGCACGTGGTTTCTTTACAATTGTGTCGACCGATTTCTTCCCCAATTCCCACCAGAAAGAAACTTATAAAAATGAATAACAAATACAAAAAATATTAAAAACATAAATTTGATTTATTTTAAAATACATTTAGTTTAAAGTCTGTTTTATATCATCCATCATCTGGCACTTCTTTCATCATTTATGGTGTTGTTACATCGAAATATCTTGAGATATAAAAAAAAAAAAACAATTCACAAGTCCATATATGTATCATACTGAAGGTTTTCTTCATCAGAATCAACCCAGCCTCCATCAAAAAAGCAACAAACCTTTTGTGCTTTTCGATAGATAAGACGGGCCGTTCTGTTAATTCAACTCATTTCTGGTTACGTTAGATTCCAACAGGCCCAATGAATTGATCAGCTCTGGTATTCTTTCGTCTGCTGTCGTATTGTACCTTCAGGTGTGACGAAACCTTTGGTTCTGTTCTGCTACTTCAGAGAATGCAGTAACGAAATTTTGTATCGTTATCATCATCATCATCGACTGATAGATACAGATGAAATAAAACGTGTGCGTATGTATATACACATATTTCACAAAGACAAAAAGGAAAAGAAGTGTCTGATGGAGACATGGTGTTACAAGAGAGGTGCCGCACTCCGAGTGATTTGTAGGTGGCACACGAACATTGAATTAATTATTCACATCGAAAGTTAGAAGGAGTGTATCAAAGAGAGATTGAAATTGAAATGGGATGTTCCATGCTTTTTGAACTTAAAACTGTTAATTTAAAATTAAAATCGAAAAACCTTTTATTTCGATTAAAGCCAATACAAATAGTTCCAGCTTGGATGAATCTTTACTTCGAAAGATAAAAAGAAAAAAACACAAAAGTCATATTTCGACATATTTTGGCAAATTGTGGGGAAAACAGAAAATAAAATAAAAATGTAAAGTTATATGAAAAATATTAATTTGACAAAATATTGTACCTGGGAGGTGAGAAACTTGGAGAATTCTTTCACAAAACAAGAATTGAATATGTAAGGCAATGGGATAGGATAAAAACAAAAACTGGTTTGAATGTGTTTCACTGAGAAATATTGGGTTTAAATTTTGGCACAGGGTCAATTACATCAACCCCAGTGTTTAACTGGTACTTATTTTATCAACCCCAGAAGGATGAAAGGCAAAGTCAACCTCAGCAGAATTTGAACTCAGAACGTAAAGACAGCTGAAATGCTGCTAAGCATTTTGTCTGGCATGCTAACACTTCTGCCAGCTTGCCGCCTTATTTCTCTGAGAAATATTGGTCAATGAAATAGTTGAGTATTGTCTTGAGCCCAAGGGCTCATAGGGCCATCTACTCAGTTTCCATGGTGTATATATGTGGTCAAGATCACAACACTGCCCTTGAGTGAAAAGCCAGGCCATCACAAGGGGGACTCGTTTACAGTTGAGCTTTGGACTGAAACAACATGGAATGAAGTGTTTTGCTCAAGAATGCAACGCATCACCCAGTCTGGGAATTGAAACCATGATCTTACAATTGTGAGGGCAACACCCTAACCACTGGTTCGTCACATCTGTGTTCGTTTATTTGATGTGTGTCTTTTATGAGATGACAAATGGTTGAGATGTGAAGATTGAGATTAAAAAAAACTGTTGGGAAACAATAACGAAATGATATCGAACAATATTGAAACAATATCAAACAACATTGAATATTGAACAATATTGAAATGGTTAAATGTTAGAATCTCTTTCTTCAGCAGTTGTTAGCTTCGAGCATTGAGCAGAAACACTAAACTCTCAGAATGTTCCAGAGAGAAGCTGACAGCAAACTGGCATCATCTAACAAGCAATGGAGGGAATGGAGACTGTTGTTGGTGTTGTTGGTGGTGGTGTTGGGAGAGGTCCTGGTGTCGGTTTTGCTTCCAACGAGTGCAAAAAAGGCAGAGATAAACTGCAACAAACACACGAACATGTGAAGTGTCTTCTAAGTGACTAGCATTGGTATCGATTGATGGGACTATCAAATGTTGTTATACACCGCTGGCCACAATGCACTTTGCATTGATTTAGGGTTTTGAATGATGCTCACCCCACTGTTGCAAAGTTAGTGAATTAGAGCAAAGTGAAGTGAAGTGTTCTGCTAAAGAACACAACATGCAGCTGGTCTGAGAGTCAAAACAATGATATCCACAATCACGAGTGCAACACTCCTCACCATTAGACCACGTGCCTTTACCTTAAAAGCAATCATGTGACAAAAACAATGCAAAAACAAAGAGTAAAGTTTAAAAAGATGAATGTGATGAAAGTCTTTAAAAAAATGATGGATCTTAACCCTTTCGTTACCAACTACTGGCTGAAACCGGCTCTGGCTCTGTAGTACAAATGTCTTGTTTCCATAAGTTCTGAATTAAAAAACCTTCCACCAAACCTTAGTCACAATTTATGTTCTTAATACTAGCTTAATGATAACTGAGTTATTTTACAAAATTCTTTGTTGAATTTAAAGTAATTGAAAGAAACACAGAGCATCTCAAAATAAATACAGTAAGGAAAGGTTTAAAATATACAATAGAGAAACAATTCCTAACCCTTTCATTACTAACCCGGCTGAAACCAGTGCTGGCTCTGTTGTACAAAATGTCTTGTTTTCATAAGTTCTGAATCAAAATCTTCCACCAAACCTTTGTCACAATTAATATTCCTAACACTAGCTTAATGATAACTAAGTTATTTTACTAAATTCTTTGTTATATTTAAAATAATTGAAAGAAACACAGAGCATCTCAACAGAAATATGGTAACAAAAGGTTTAAAATATATAATAGAGAAACAATTCTTAACCCTTTTGTTACCAACATGGCTGAAACCACTTCTGGCTCTGTAATACAAATATCTTGTTTTCATAGGTTTTGAATTAAAATCTTCCACCAAACCTTAGTCACAATTTAGCTAAATGATAACTGAGTTCTTTTACTAAATTCTTTGTTATATTTAAAGTAATTGAAAGAAACACAGAACATCTCAAAATAAATACAGTAAGGAAAGGGTTAAAAAGACGAATGTTATAAAACCATAGATCTTCCTTGTTGAAAGATTAATGAGAATTGTCTTACAAAAATGATGAATCTTAATCTGTTGATGTGTATCTTGAGCACAAAGCAAAGAAACATTTTGGAGAGGGCAAGGGTTAAAGAAACATTTTGGAGAGGGCAAGGGTTAAAGAAACTCGGTTGCAAAGGTATTTTTAGCCTGGTGTTTTATTTTTTTGTTTTCAAATTAATTTTTTTTGGCTGTAGATTAATTAACACACGTGAGTAATTAGGCGAGTGTGTTGCACATGTTATGGAGAGACTTAAAAGAGTGAAGCAGTGAGAAACTTAACGAGAGCACTAACGAGTACCATATTTAATCCTTTAGCATTTAAACAGGCTGCATTTGGCCCAAATATTCTATTTTATGTTCAAAATGGCCATATCTGGCCTCTCGCACCTACCCTACAATGTCATTCAAAAATAAACAATCATATCATTGGCATCTCAAAGCTATGAGATGATCCAGGATTAATTCAAAACAATGTAAATAAATAAGCATTACTGTTGTTAGATAAATCTGAATGCCAAAGATATTTTTTTTTCTAAAAAATGCAGGAGTGGCTGTGTGGTAAGTAGCTTGCTAACCAACCACATGGTGGTGGGTTCAGTCCCACTGCGTGGCACCTTGGGCAAGTGTCTTTAAAATTTTTTTAAGTACTGGGATCGATTCATTCAATTAAAAATTCTTCAAGGCTGCAGTTTAATGAGTGAAACAAGTAAAAGCTGAAAGATTAACCAACCTCCAAACTGAAAATCATTGCATCACACTTCTTTTTCACTTCCCTACCAACCCATCTTTTTCTGACCCTTTATCTCTATTTTTCTCTCCCTAATATTCACCTTCTACCCTTGACCTCACATCCCTCTCTCTCTCTTTCTTTCCAGATCAGTAAACCATATTATATTCAGTTCTATATTTTGGGGATGAGGAATTATGGACATTATTTGCAACGGACAGACATGTGCCCTCATCTTTGTTGTTACCACAACATTTCGGCTGATGTACTCTCCAGCCTTCATCAGGTGTCCTGGTAGAATTTTGAACCTAACCCTTTATTTGACCAATGGGGTACTCTGTTCTCATTCCTAAGGTATTTTTTGCTGATGTTATTATTATCATTATTTATTCAAGTCACTGTCTGGGATTGAACCAGAATCTCAAAGTTAGTAGCCCACGCTCTTAACCACTATGCTATAACAACAAAAAATAACTTACGAATGAGAACAGAATACCCCATTAGTCAAATAAAGGGTTGGCTTTGAAATTCCACCAGAACACCTGATGAAGGCTGGGGAGTACATCAGCTGAAACGTTGTAACACCAGACAAGATAAGGACACCTATCTGTCCAATGTCAATAATGTACATATCATATTCACTTCTTCAGCAAGACACATAACTCTATTCCTCTATCATACCTTCATATCCTGCAATATTATACCCCGCTCAGTTAAGGGGTCCTGCCTTGCAAATTACTCGATGACCTTACTGCCACCGGTGCCACAAAAACAGCAACCAGTACACCGTTTTGGTTGACATTAAAAAGGGCATCAGGCCACAGAAACTATACCAAAAACAGACATTGGAACTTGGTGCAGCCTTCTGCCTAACCAGTTCCAGTCAAACTGTCCAACCCATGCCAGCATGGAAAAAAGGATGCCAAATAATGATGATAATGATGATGATGATATATAAATTAATATAAAAAGACCAACCGTAATACATAATACATTTAGGACTAATAGTCAAATCTCCATTAACAAATTGGAATTTGAAAGCTGTTTGCTTTGAAACTATATGTTAATAAGTCTCTCGTTATCATTTTTAATGATATAATTGGGACAATAGCTTGTTTCTATTGCAAGGAGTATAACATTTTAAATTAAAGTCTCAGAACAGGTATCGGTCATCGCATTTTAGTATCTTGCATCACATTTTTATTTAACCTGAAGTACTGAAAAAACTAAATTAAAATGGCTTCCCACAATTCACCGTATTGTTCTGGGAATTAGATGCACTTCCGCATCTTATATAGTCTATTGTAATGTACTGAGTATATCATTACTATATACTATGTATTATTATATATACAGGGTGTTCGAAAAATCTCTCAGCAGTGAATTTTATGAAAACACCATCAACACTGAGAGATGTTGCTCAGATATCGTCCATCCATTTGGAGGCCAACTCACTGAAAGTGAAAGTAATAATGTATACTTTCAGCATGATGCACATACTTCGAGCATCACCAAGAGTTTTTCAGTGAATGGATTATTTCGAAGGGACTTTGGCCACCAAGATCGCCTGATTTAACACCGCCAGATTTTTTTGTCTGGGGAGCAAGTAAAGGATCAGTGTACAAGAATCGCCTGAAAACCATTAATGAGCTAAAAGATGCAATAATAACCATCACACGGTCCATACCACATCAGACTCTCCAAGATATATTTCAAAACATGGGTAGAAGAGTCAACATATCTATTGAAAATGAAGGACGACATTTTCAACACCTTTTATAAAGTTTTTTAAAGTCTTGTAAAGTCTAATATATTTTTTTGTAGTCTTTATACCATCTTGTAAATATTTATTTCGCAATAAAACACTTATTGCGGAGAGACTTTTTGAACACCTTGTATAACTGTATATAGGGGGTTCAAAAAGTCTCTCTGCAGTGAATTTTTTTCTCTCCAAGATATATTTCAAAACGTGTAGAAGAGTCAACTTATGTACTGAAAATGAAGAACAACACTTTCAACACCTTTTATAAAGTTTTTTAAAGTCTTGTAAAGTGTAATATATTCCTTTGATGTCTTTATACCATCTTGTAAATATTTACCACGGAGAGACTTTTTGAACACCCTTTACTATAGAATTTGTATAGTATGTTGTAGTTTTTTTTATATGCCGTTTCATGGCACCGGCACGTAAAAAGCACTGGTGCTGGTACCACATAAATAACACTCAGCACACTCTGTGAAGTGGTTAGCATCAAGCTGCAGAAACCTTGCCAAAACAGACAATGGCGCTTGGTGCAGCCCCTGTCAAATCATCCAACCCATGCCAGCATGGAAAATGGATGTTAAATGATAACAATGATGATATTACTATATACTATAGCATATTGTGTTGTATATAGTATAGGAAGGTCTACTACTAATTCTTGGTTATTCTATTAAAGAAGGCAATTTTCATCAAACCAATAAGATTCATAATAAAAAGAAGAAAGTTTTGGTTTGAATTGTATATAAATATCGTTATGTGACTACAAGTATTGATCTATTGTCAATATAATTAATTGATGTTCCAATAGACTAAACAGTTCCTGTGATATTGGTAAGGTCACCTATTTTAGTGGCCAAGTATTTAATTAAAAATCCAAGACAATAATGGAATAAGGAATTTGTGTCGACAATAGCACATACTATTATCTAAAAGAATTACACAAAATAAATATCAGATGGTTTATATTTTGTATGATATATGAGATGGCCAAAGGTCCATTATGGCTTATATATAAGTATGGCCAGTACCTCAATAGGTCAATGTAAATATAACAGAAGTTTGCCCAAATACATTGAAATGAAAATGTAAAAAATAGCCAAGGTTTGACACAGAAAATCCACATTGAATGAAACTGGGTAATGAGTGCTAGTAAAACTTGATGACAACAAATTCATTAGATTTTAATTAACCACAGCGAGTATTTTATTGTTTCTGGACAATCATGAGGATTTTGATAGAAACCTTTAGTAGTAGCAAAAGACAGCAAAAGATTTTGATTGGTAATTTTACAAAACAGATTGTTTGTCAGTGTTCGAAAACCGATTTTAAACACAGACTTACTAGCGATGCCATCTTTCTTAACGATGTTAAAATTACAATAATCTGTGGTAAAAAAATGTAGCTTTGTGCTTTATTTACAAACTTATTTACAGGAAGAAGTCTTGATAAACACGAAACAACAGCTGAGCTACTGTAACCAATGAAGGGACAGATTTACAAACAAAATAAGGGTTCTTGCCATCCACAGCCATTTAAAAAACGAATCCTTGAAGAAAACACAAATTACCATTGCAGGATAGTAAAAGAGTTCTATATTTGGATTGTTGGAAATTTGTCTAAGAGATTCTACTTAACAATTCTTCAAAACTTCATCTCTTGTTAATCAACATCGAATTCAGGACGGAGAAGAAATAGCAAAATTTTCACAAGGAATTAATTATGCAGTATTTTTTTTTTTAGTTTTGTTTTGTTGTTTTTTTTCTTTTTTGGTAAACGATCTTTGGTTGATTCTTCTTTCATAGAAGGGAATCAAAAAAAGAATTTAACATTTTTAGAGAATCAATTCTTGAAAACTTTATAAGAAAATATCAGAGAGAGTTGTAAGAAACAATAAGACAACAATTTTAGACAGAATTCTTTTGGTAAATCCTTAAATCCTTAAAAATGTTTTAGCCCGAAGGCCGCGGCCATGCTGGGGCACCACCGCTGGTAATTCAAGGTTTTTTTTTTAAAAAACTGAATTTAACATAAATAACAATTCTCAATAGTTAATTCAACAACTTCATTAAAAGATAACAGCACAAGCACCATTCAAAGAAAATGGTAGCGATAAAAATCTGGTAAAATGAGTGCACATGATGCACAGAGATGCAAATGGTGAAACTGGAATGAAAAGGTCATTGAGTGCAAGCTGAACAAGCTTTAAAATGTTCTGGGACAGAAAAAGAAATGGTGAATGCAGAAAAATAAAAATTAGTTTTAGGTAACCAGTTTGATGTGGTGAGATGTAGTGTAGGAGTGTGTTAAAAGCCCATTCTTGCTTTCTTATTTCTGTATTACCCACAAGGGGCTAAACACAGAGGGGACAAACAAGGACAGACAAAGGGATTAAGTCGATTACATCGACCCCCAGTGCGTAACTGGTACTTAATTTATCGACCCCGAAAGGATGAAAGGCAAAGTCGACCTTGGCGGAATTTGAACTCAGAACGTCATGACAGGCGAAACACTGCTAAGCATTTCGCCCGGCGTGCAAACGTTTCTGCCAGCTCACCGCCATTCTTGCTTTCTGGGAGGAATTTCTGTGGAATACCAACACTTCTCAGTGGACGTGAAGCAGAATTAGAACTTTGTGTGTGTGTTTATGTGTAAAAGTGTGCAGATACATTTGAACTTGTTGGTTGAAATCTTCAAAAAGACAGAGAGCAAACAACATGGTCCGTGTGTTGACGAAAGACAGGGTGGGACACTGAACAAAAGAGGCAAAAATGAATGTCTTCCAGCAGCCAGCAACTGATGGAGAGAAATCTTTTAAATTTCAGAAATAGTCTGTGTTTTGTTTTTAGATATCAAAAATGGCCACAAGTAAGTTGGTGGTGGGCGGGGAGGAGAGGCAGGTGGGGGAAGTATTTGAAGACTGGAATCACAGTTTGTTAATCAATGAAGAGAAAGGAAAAAAAAAATTACAGAATTGTTGTCCTTTCTGCTTAAAAGCTGTAAAAAAAAGGACAGAAGAATTAAATTCTAAAGCCATCAGATATATTTACAATTGACAAATTGACAATCTCTCTCTCAATGTCGACATAACCCTGAAGATGGAGCCACAAGCTGACATTATTTGTCATACATCATTTGTAGAAGTGTATATACATATATATATATATCATACATACATATGTACATATTTATATATATATATACATGTATATATATATATATGTATATACACACACACATATATGTGTATATATATGTGTGTGTGTGTATATATATATATATGTATATATATATATGTGTATATATATATATATATGTATATATATATATATATGTATATATATATATGTATGTATATATATATATATATGTATGTATATATATGTATGTATATATGTATATATATATATATATGTATGTACGTATGTACCCCTTTGTGATTTTACGGGATAAGCACCAGTTTAAAGCGGATGCTAACAGAAGACAAGAGCAATAATATTTCCGACTTCTCCGGATGGTGGAGCCTAAGGTCTACGGTCTTGTCCCTTTCTTCACTGTGCAGCATTTGGAAAAAAGAAACAAAACAAAAGAGAAACAAATAGACACAATTCAAAAACCTGAATTCACAATCAATACTCATTAATTAGAACAGGTTAATCAACAAGTTTATTAAAGATTTAATTATGAACGGAGAAAGATGAAGAGAGAAAGATGAAGGGAGAAAGGGACGTCTAGCGAAGGGGGAAAATAAAGGCATTGTGGTGAAGAGGTAAGATGGAATCAGTAGCACCAAATATTAGCGACAATCTTCTAATTACAGGTAAACAGTTGATTAAAGATAGGTGAAAAGTTGATTAAGGATTAATGAATGGGATAAGGAGATATAAAATAATTTTTCATTTAAGAAAGAAAATATAGTTAAATAGGTTTTAACATTCAAAAGGCACATTTGCATTGAAACACACACATGTATGTATGTATGTACATATTTATATGTGTGTGTGTGTGTGTGTGTATATATATATAGACACACACATATACACACAGACTGATGTATATTATAAATACTTTTTTTCACAAATTCAAGCTGACACGTATACTTCTATACATATACAATATATATATATATAATATATATATATATATATATATATATATATATATATATATACATATACACACACATTCACACTCAAACATAGAGAGATAAACACAAAATAGATTTACAGTTACACTCTTGTGAATATTCTTTTGAAATGAAACTGAAAAACTCCAGAACTGTTACTTTGGGTTTCAATGCAGCTGATCATCAGACCATTATGCCATTGGGAACCAGAAAAAGAAGAAGAAAAACAAAACAACATTCTATTGTACTAAAAGTTCACTTTTGTTTGATGGTTGGTTACATAAAACTCAGAGTAAAATTTTGAAGATTTTTCAGCTTCAACAAAACATGATGTATAGACGCGGGAGTGGCTGTGTGGTAAGTAGCTTGCCTACCAACCACATGGTTCCGGGTTCAGTCCCACTGCGTGGCATCTTGGGCAAGTGTCTTCTGCTATAGCCCTGGGCCGACCAATGCCTTGTGAGTGGATTTGGTAGACGGAAACTGAAAGAAGCCTGTCGTATATATGTATATATATATGTATGTATGTATGTGTATGTATATGTTTGTGTGTCTGTGTTTGTCCCTCTAGCATTGCTTGACAACCGATGCTGGTGTGTTTACGTCCCCGTCACTTAGCGGTTTGGCAAAAAGAGACCAATAGAATAAGTACTGGGCTTACAAAGAATAAGTCCCGGGGTCGATTTGCTCGACTAAAGGCGGTGCTCCAGCATGGCCGCAGTCAAATGACTGAAACAAGTAAAAGAGTAAAGAGTATAGACACACACACACACACACACACACATATATAAAAGCACATACATACACTTGTGTACAATTTCCTCCTTTTTATTTTATACAACTCTCTTTACAGCAGCAGTTCTCAACTGCGGCTCCCAGGCCTGTATGCGGCCCTCAAAGATCTTCTCTTTACAAACATAATAATAAACTTTTCTTTAATTGACTTGTGTTTTACTCTTTTTGGGTGCAGCTCCCTAAAAAAAAAAAATCCAAGTTTTGGATCTGACCTGGATATTAAAAAAGCTGACCCCCCCCGCCCCCTGCACTGCTCCAGACAACATGTCTGCCTGATCTATTTTCTCTCTTTCATGGTCCCATCCCACACTCCTTTCACCCTTACAGCTCAGTAAACAATCTACTTCTGTACCCTTACTACTGTCCTTTCTTTTCTCCCTCCCCTTCCAATACTCCTCACCCCCCATCAGTGACTACTCTGTTACTCTAACTACTACCCTCTCACTATAAATCTATTCCTTTCGTATTTAACTTCTCTCCTCACCTTACCTAAAATTCTCCGCCCCCCCCCCCCCCACGCCTCTCTGTCTTTCTCCTTTTCGCCTTTGGTTTATACTGCATGGTGATCTCATTAGTGTTGATGCCATGAAAGAAAAGCACCCCCCCCCCCCGGTATGTTCTGTAAAATGGTTGGCATGAGCAAGTGCATCTAGTCATTGAAACTATTCCAAAGCAGACACTGGAACATGGCAAGGTCATCTGACTTGTTAGATCCTAATGAACCATCCAACCCATGCCAGCATATAGAGAGTGATGTTAACACACACTTACATATATAAATATATATATTTATACGGTGTGACGGTGCTAAGCAGTGATGTGTATAAATACAAGCTTGTTGCCAGTTCAAATATGCTTGAGGCATATTTGGACCTGTAAGAAAGTCAATCACTACGTTTTGTAATGGAGAACATTCCTTACTTTAGACAAATAGGTGGAAATAAGTCAGTTCACAGCATTCCCTAACCAGACTTGTAGATGCATGCATTTCAGGGTGGTTATTTCCTCTTCAGCAACAGAGACCAGAAAGGCAGATGACATGAACTGACAGGAGAGACAGGTTCCTCTTATGATATTATCATTGTCCTTCAATGACTGGTTGTACAATTCAGTGATTCACCATAAAATAAAATACAGGCTGACAATGCTAAGCAGTGATAAAAAATGATAAACATCACCCTTTTCAAGCCTAGCCAGGCTCATGATTGATACCACCTGCTGGCTAGGTGAGCAGGCCAACATTTCCTAACCATGAGGCCACATCCCTTCACACATTATCCTCAAAATAGAAATCTGGCCCAAGTACTTGCAACAGAGTGTACTCCACTGAAGGCAACTGAGGTGCCAGGCTAATTCTACCACCAAAGATGGTAAATATGTATTTAATCAGAAGTTAAAGAGTGACACAAGTGCCAAGATTTTTGTGCAAGAACTGCCCAATCAGTGCCATGCTTGAAGCTCTCAGCCTTTGAGTCACTTTATAACTTCTACTAATTAAATATACACACACACTAAAGTTCAGCAAAATTTAGATTCAGATGAATATGGTACTTAAGTTAAAGGCACCAGAATTTGGTATGGCATTATCCATATAAATCAATGTTGGCAAATGAAATAAGTATAAAAATGTACATTGTCCATTTAATAAAAAAATTCTATATGTGGCTGAAGATTGCTCTACATTTTAAAACTGATGTAATACTTACATTGTTTAATAAAATGAAGTAGCATGAAACGATTGTACTACACTACCTTGGATATCCTTGTTGCTTATTTTGATTATATATATGTGTGTGTGTGTGTGTGAGTGTCTTCCACTAAAAGTGCATGTTATGTTAGAACACAGAATATTACATTATTTACCAAGAGAGGGCCTCTCTTATGGGCTTGTGGTGCATAAAAGTGTTCATATCGGTGATGGGCAATAACTGTCCACTATGTTCACCAGAACTGCCAGATCAAATGATTCCAGCTTTGGGCTTGTCAATGACAGATGACCAGTGCAGACATAGCAGCCAATTCCCTCGTCAACAATATATAAAATATTAATGTCCTTTTAGGCACTGGTATTGCAAACAGCCAGTAAGTTTATCAAAAAATAACAGCAACAGAATCAGTACTAATACCAAAAGGTAATATTTATCTCCCAATCTCTCTCTATATAAAGCTGAAGTTGTCTGTGTATGGCAGGCTTGGTAGCCTTTAACTAACACTGTCTCCTCCAAGACCCTGCGGCACAATTTGACCAAAATTGAGAGTATGATAGAAGAAGGCTTGCTCTTCCTTCCGTAGAAGAAAAAATTTTGTTAACACCAAAAATTATTTACATCAAAAAGGTGCTTTTTTTCTATGAAAATCCCTATTTTTTTACAACTTTTAGACTGTTGTGTCGCCATTTTTCGGTGTATTTCAACCAGAAAAATGTTCACTTAAAGAGAATAACAAGCTACATAAAGCAAAATTTTAACTTTTCAAAAAATTCCAATTCTAAAGGGTCGAAACAAACCCGAGCAACGCAGGGCGATACTGCTCGTCTATATATATATATATATATATATATATATATATATATATGCATCAGGGATGTGTTACCTAGGTAGGTAGTGCCTATCTTGAATAAAATAAATCAATAGCAACATTTTCCTTTTCTGGCAAAATATGCACCTATTTCAATAAAATTATAAAAGTTACTCTGATTACTATGCATAAAATGCAATTTTTTTTTGTAGATTAGGTAAGCATAATTTGCCTCTGCTTTTCAATCTCAGTATTTAAGCTAAGCATAGAACTGCTGTAGTACACATGCTGCGTACACTCCTACAACAACATTTTCTTTACGTGCTATAAAGGCAGAAGGAAATCTGCCTTCAACTCAGTCGTGCAGCTGCATTTTGCTTATTCTTGTGTTTTACTACATAAAGGTCACCAACTGCCTACCCTGAGTAATTACTGACAGCACGTGACTGCTATGTATGTATCCTCAATTTTAACAACTCTGTTTCCATGTTTGTATGGAGCAAAAATTTCTCTCTCTCTCTTTCCATGCTTACAAGCTTAATCAATACACTTTTCTGAATATTCTTTTTTACCTGAAGCAAATGAAATATTTGAAGAAATTTTTAAACATCTATTTTGTTAATGTATATATTAAACCAATATCTTCCAACAAGTATCAGACAATGGTCATCGTCTACAGGGGGGTGGGGAGGGCATTAGTTACCCTTTAGCATTTAAACTGGCCAGCTCCACCCCAAATATTCTACCTGCTTTATGTTCTAACCAGCCTCTCACACCCACCCTACAAAGTCATTCTAAAGATAACCAATCACATCACTGAAACCTCAAAGCTATGAGATAATACATAATTGATTCAAAACTAAATAAATAAGCTTGAGTGGCTGTGTGGTAAGTAGCTTGCTAACCAACCACATGGTTCCGGGTTCAGTCCCACTGCGTGGCATCTTGGGCAAGTGTCTTCTACTATAGCCCCGGGCCGACCAATGCCTTGTGAGTGGATTTGGTAGACGGAAACTGAATGAAGCCGGTCGTATATATGTGTGTGTGTTTGTGTGTCTGTGTTTGTCCCCCCTAGCATTGCTTGACAACTGATGCTGGTGTGTTTACATCCCCGTTACTTAGCGGTTCGGCAAAAGAGACCGATAGAATAAGTACTGGGCTTACAAAAAGAATAAGTCCCGGGGGGTCGAGTTGCTCGATTAAAGGTGGTGCTCCAGCATGGCCACAGTCAAATGACTGAAACAAGTAAAAAGAGTAAAAGCGAAAAGAGTAAGCCTTATATTTGATCGATCCATCTGAGCACTAAAAGAGTCTTCCTCAGGTTCCTCATTCGGTTCTCTATGTCTGCTTGTAATGGTAAAGTGAAAGGTTAGTACTTAAGACTATGTATATAGGCACATGGAAATATTTAATACATACATACAAAGAAATAATATACATGTTCATACAGCATCTAACACATACACACACACACAAATATACATGATATACAAAGAGACAGCATACATATATATATATATATATATATATATATATATATACGCATGTTATTCTAACATCTACTTTTCCATGTTTATATGGGTTAGACAAGACGAAGTATACATACATATATATAGCTGATGTATATATATATTTGTTTAATGTTCTCAGTTAAATAAGGCCATGCTGGGGCAGCACTTTCAAAGGATTAATCTATCATACCCTTCTTCACACTATTTACTTCAGCCTGGTACTTATTCTTTCAATCTCTATTGAACATTTGCTAAGTTATGGAACATCCTGGAAAGCAGAATCTGTTCCTACAGGAAGATATACATACATATATATATCACGTGACTGACCAGACCATCAGATGTTGTTACACATCGCTGGTCACAATGCGTTCGCATTTGTTTTAGCCTTCGAATGACGCCACCTCGCTGGCTAAGCGAGCAGGCCAATATATATATATATATCATCATCATCATCATCATTTAGCGTCCGCTTTCCATGCTAGCATGGGTTGGACGTATATATATATATATACGTACATAATATAAAGACAATACTAATTGCTAATATTTTGAAATTTTGAATGCATTTAATATAGGTGTTTCAAGTAGTTATGTAAGAAAGTTCTTATATATTCTCCTCAGTCAAGATGCATGGCTCAGTGGTTTGGGTGTTTGGCTCACAATCATAAAGTTGAGGATTTGATTCCTTGACTGGGCAGAATGTGTCCAACATCTTTTCACAATGCTCCAGTCGACTCAGCTGTAAATGTGCACCACCCTCATGCCCTAGTGCCAGTGCAGCTCCCTCCTTCCAGTTGTCAAACCTTGGATGTTCCACTGGGTCAACAGCGGAATGGTTCAGGTGTTTATACTCAAGAGTTTGCAGGAATTGAAAATAGTAAGGTACAAGCTGCCATGTCATATTCACCTGTGAGCAATGGCTAAATTTCTATTAATATAGACACACCTATTCGTTGAGAACCTTGAAGCTTGCTTCCCAACTATATGCAGTACAGCACCACTGTACTACATCCTGAGCTTCTGAAAGAAGCTTACAGTATATGCACACACACACATATATATATATATATATATATATATATATATGTATTTAATTATAATAAAGGTTTTTTGCAACAAGTTGCTTAAACCACATACCGAAAATATTAGAAATAGCAGTCAAAGGGCTACTATTACTATTACTACAAAAATAAGTCTCCACAAACAACAGTATTTGTAACTCATATATGGTAAATATATGGTATATATACATGTGTGCATGTCTTTTTCTAGACATCAACTGATGGTTGTAAATGAACATCCCCATCATACAAGTGGTGTTGTTTCCAGCTGTCAGTGAAAAATATGTCTGCCCAAGAAATATTCCCTTGGAAACAAGATAAGGGTGGGCAACAGGAAGGGCATCTGGCTATAAAAAAAAAATCTACATTAAAAAATTCTTTTTGTTTGACCCATGCAAGCATGGACATTAAAACAATGATGTATGCTTATATATTTACATTTTTTCTATCTCTTTGGCCAGTATAATAATAATATACAAATATATATACATACACAATACACATATGTAATACAGATACACACAGCTATATATAGACATTCATACATACACTCATTGTAACAGAGGATTTCGAAAAAGAAATACTGACTTGTAATATTTATTTTTATTACAAAAAATATTTAAGCCACAAACTGTGGCATTTAAATAAATTATATTTATAAAAATTAAATTAATAGACAATGTTTATTATTTCACAATGTTAGCAGCCTTAGTCCTCTCAAACACGTGTGTGTGTGTGTGTGTGTGTGTATATAGTATATATAATTAATCAATATATGTAATTATGATTTATGCTTTACTTTATAAGCTAAAAAATATAAAACTTTACCTTTGTTACCTGGCATTTATGATTAAGATCTAATTAGTAAAATTATGAATTCCATTTTATTTAGGTTCAAACAGGAAACTAAATGATAATTTAGCAGGAAGTAACATCTGCTGTGTTTGATAAATGGCTTTACATCAAAAGGAAGGTTTTATTTTCATTTAATCTAAGAAGATAAGCTCTTTTGAGTATATATATATATATATATAACAGTTTCGTTCGAAAAATATATAAAGAAGAATGAAATAATAGTTGCTTAAAACTTCGTTTAGACTTCAGATTAATTTACAATGAAAATTAAAACCACATTTAAGCAAACAACACCACATTTTGGGGGGAGGGGGAAGTACGAATTTAAATGATTCTCTGGGATTATGAGATTAAGTGAGGTGTCCATTTGGTGCCTAAGAAGAAGTTAAGGGGAGCTGTTCTTTAAGGGAGAGGGGATCTTTCGGTGATGTCAGCATGAAAAGTTGTTGGAAAGCAGAACTAAAATACATGTAAAAAAAAAAAACAACAAAGAAATGCAACATAAAAAAAGCAAATATAAAAAGCATAAAAACAAAAAATTGGTAAAAAACAAAAACAAAATATGTAAACATGGTTTGTCACCTCCATTTGAGAGAGAGAGCTACATAAGGGCAGTTTCCATCTCCAGGTACTCTGAAAGTCTCGTTAAAGGTGTGTTCTCTTAGAGCAGCGTAGCTCTTCCGGCACATGCGGTCTTGAAAATCTCATAATAGTTACGTCTCTTAACAGGGTCTTCTGACGACCCGCTTATTGCTATATATGTCGTTACAGAAGCTCCTAAAAAGCCTTGGTGCTGCCATGCAACTATTCCAATTCATGAAGTCTTTTAATAAACCTTGCGAACACCTGTTGAGGCAAGTGAAATCAAAGTCGATCAAAAATCAATGGAAATTGTAGTTGTGATACCAGTGCGGGTGGCATGTAAAAGAACCATACGGACGTGGCTGTTGCCAGCGCCGCCTCGACTGGCCTCCGTGCCGGTGGCACATAAAAAGCACCAACCGATTGTGGCCATTGCCAGCCTCGCATGGCACCTGTGCCGGTGGCACATAAAAAGCATGCACTACACTCCTCATGGAGTGGTTGGTGTTAGGAAAGGCATCCAGCTGTAGAAACACTGCCAGATCAGACTGGAGCCTGGTGCAGCTACCTGGCTTCCCAGACCCCAGTCGAACCATCCAACCCATGCTAGCATGGAAAGCGGACGTTAAACGATGATGATGATACATCTATGCAACATCTTGTTAGAGGCACACAAGGATTCTTTCGTACAGAATATTCCGACCATCTTATTGCTTTTTTTTGTTTCTGGTGTCAAAAGATGTCTTAAAAATCTTGATATTAGCCATTTAACTCTTCTGCTTGCTATAAGGTGTCCTGAAAATCTCATTAGTCTCATAACGAATCTCTTACAAGATACCCTGGGTACTTTGTCGCTGCTTTGAACTGTTCTGTTGCAGGGTATCCTAAAACTCTTGATACTCCAATCACTGGCTTGGGAATGAAATTTGCTTTGGGGGTTGCAAACCCAGGTCCAAAAATATTTACAAACAAGGTCTTATTTATTTGGGTTTTTTTTTTGTTATTTTTGTGTTTTGTTCTTTGAGAAGGAACCTAACTTCAAGCTACTTTTTACACATCTCTTTCTATTTACCGTTTTCTAAACCTGAGAAAAATAAGTAGGGCTGCAAACTTTTGGTTCTGCACTCTGCAAAAATTCTAAGGAGTGCACTTGCACCACCTGCACCCCCCTGTTACCGGGCCCATGTAACCATTGTCACAAGATGTCCTAAACCCCTCATTTGTTACAGCCGTATCATTTTAGCCAGAAGCTTTACGGTACATTTCAGAAAATAGAATTTCATTAAACGGAAGCGGAAATGAATAAACTATACAAAGTGTCAATGTTTACGATTCACAAAATAATGGGAGGCAAAATTTTCAGGACATCACAAAACATTTTCTGGAATTTAATTCCAAATATAAAATATTAAATTTTTGGAAAAATAAATTTTAAGTAAAAGAGAAGGCAACTCTAGAATGTTGTGATGTCAATGCAAACTGGCCATACTGGAGTCAATCACTGAAAATACTGATGCTTAATTAACCCTTTAGCATTTAAGCCAGTCGTATCTGACCAAAATATTCTAACTGCTTAATGTTCAAACCAGTCAGATCTGGTCTTTCACACCTACCCTACAATGCCGTTCTAAAAGCAACAATTGCATCATTGAAATCTCAAAGCTGTGAGATAATCCAGGATTAATTGAAAACAAGTGTGAATAAATAAACGAGGGTGAAATATTAGCATAAGGCCACAAATTTTGAGAGAACAAGATCTCGACGATAGAATTCGACTCCAGTATATATATTTGACCAGGATTTTATTTCCTAAATTCTGGGAGGAAATGTAAGGCAGAGTTACCCTGGTGGATTTGTACTCAGAATGTACAAGACCAGAACCAAATCCCCTGAGAAGCATTGCCATGGAAACATCCAGTGAAGGCACTCAGTTTATTTACCAAAAGTCACAACCTCCTCCCTTCCATACATACCCACCACACTATAATGAAGTCGTTAAGCAGTCATAGCTGACATATGCACAAGGCCACAAATGATCTTAGCAGGAATGAGTAGTGTTGATTAAATTGTTCCCCAGTACGTGACTGGTACTTGATCTTTTAATGTAGTTGAACAAAACAAAATGTTGAGACAAACTAAAATGAAATGTTGCTTGAAACAAAATGTGCTGAGTTTATATATGTATATACATGTACACACAAATACATATACAAACGTTTATACACAAATATATACGTGTTTATGTATATGTGCATATATGTGTGTGTATGTGTGTGTGTCTGTGTACCTGTGTTTTGACAGGGGCAGATTGGTAGAAAAACAAATAAAAAAAGACAGCAAATGAAAATAAAAAAGAAGAAAAACAACACAAGCACCAGACAGATTTCTGTGTGAAAAAAATCATCCTCGGGGTTTCCTCGTTAAGTTGAACTTGTTGGGTTGCTATACACCAGAAGTCTGTTTTTTCAGCCCTTACGCTCAGATCTAATATATCTTAATGAAAGTCCAATATGCTTTTAATGGGTGGAGTTTTAGTATAGCTTTCTTTCAAAGTCCCATACCTCATAGGAAAGGAAAAGAGATTTTTTTTTTTTTCCCTTTATAGTTTTTGTATTTTGCATACAAATGAAAATTCCGATGCTGGAAAAATTTCTCCACAAAAATTTCAAATTTTTTTCATTATGGATTTCTGTTTAACATTTCCTGTACCTTATCCCTTTCCTAAAAGGTATCGAACTTCAAGGGGCAGCTATTCCAAAACATCTTTAAATGAAAGTATATTTTACCGAAGATTCACTTTAATGAAGGTCTAATTGTTTTAACGATGGTCTAATTATCTTTTCACGAATGTCTAATGTTTTAATGAAAATGTAATTATCTTTTAATGAAAGTTTATGTTTTAATGAAGCGATGTTTCAACCTTATCACATGCAATCTACAAAAAAAAAAAAAAAGGATGTTTACGAAATAAATGCTGTGATGATACATCTAAGTGTATTTCGCTTAAGTTCCTCTCTCGATGACAACCAATTAAGCACACAGCTCTATAAACGTTCTTTCACTAAACGCGTGTGTGTGTCTGTGTGTCCTCAGCATTGACTTCTCTTCCTTGATACTACGAATACTAACACAATTATAAACAAGGAAAATGGTGGCAAACAGATATTTTTTACTGGTGGTTATTGTTGTTGTTGTTGTTGCTGGTGTCATTAAAAAAAATGCTATGCATTCAGCCAACCTCAATTAAACCTACTCAATGGAGTATTATATCTTATGTAGATATAAATCCTTCTAAACATGTCTTGTTTATACACCAAGGACATATTAGCACTGGTACTTGATTGACGTTAACTGTCTAACCTGTCAGAACTCTCAGTTTATTATTATTATTATTATTATCATTATTATCATTATTATATTATTATTCAATGTTTTGACTTAGCTCAATTCTCCTTGTAAATCGTTACACGAAAGACTGCATTATTAATATAACCTATTTTCAATTTTTTTTTTGTCTTTAGATTTTTAGAAATATTATATTATGCAAAATCCGTTCGCCTTGATTTAATTTCAAGGTGAGGTGGGGGAGTGGCTTTTTTTTTTTCACCCTCTTTTCCCCATTGATTATTATGCTCTGGTTTAGCTTACGTTTCCGATACAGAGCTGATAGAAGAATCTTCGTTTTCAATCTGTGATTTTTTAAAATAATTTAATTCATACATTTTTTTTTTATTTTTTAACAATGCCTGAGAAAGAAATCTTTGCAGTGTTTTTCGTTAGTTCAAGAGGAGCCATACAAATATAATCTAAAGAAATGCGAGTCACTTAACAAGCACACAGAGATATACTAACGCACACACACACTCTCTCTCTCACACACAAAAATGCAGAATTACTAAATTGAAGAAAGAATAATTTTTATGCTTGTTTATTGTTTTCCTAAAACCGAAATGCTGCTAAAATAACGATGGGCGGTGACCTTTCCAAGACACATGTTTTAACAAAGTGTCACGAAAAAAATTAAGTGTAAATTTTTTTTTAAAAATACATATATATACACATATGTATACATACATATTTTTTTTAATGGCGAATTTTGTGGAGTATATTTTCAGTGTTAATATAAAATTAAATCTAGGTAATCATGTGTTTGTTTGTTTGTTTGTTATTTTTTTTTTTTTTACTTTACAGAGAGAAAAAATATGAGTTTTAAGAAAGACATTTTTTTTTTGTTTTAAATATATATATAAAGAATATCTCCCCCCCTCCCCTCCCTCTACCAGTTAGTTTTAGAGTCCAACTAAGTTATTTCCACTGTTTGAAAGTGCTGAGTGTCTCCAAGCATTTGTATGTGATAAAAACAGTTTTGGTCTCTCAGTAAAACAAAAGAAATAGATTTAGTTCCTTAAAGCCAGTAGACTTTCAAGAACTTCATCCAAGCTGGCATCTGTATTAGCAACCTCGGTGTTACAAGTTCGATTAAGGGAGACACTCTCAGCGTAACTGCTACCCAGGTCTGTGTTGACCAGTGGGGCTGCTGGTTGATCCCTTTTACTGATGCTTAGCCCAAATATGGTACAGTGCTCATCTCCAGAAGACACCGGCCGACAGAATGGGGAGTGTTTGAGAGTATCAAGCATTGGTTGCTGTGGTTGGGACGGCATTCGAAAGCTAAGGTCAATATATGGCCGGCCTAACGAAGACTGGATCTGCTCGATGGACGTAGGGCGACCTTGATGGACACTGGTCAAGGGGTCATACTGTGGTCTCTGCAAGAATTCAAAGAAAGGGTCATTTTCAGAGCTACATATATTTTTGTTTATAATTAGGGGTGAGTTGTTAGTATGGGAACAACCATTAATGCAATGTGTGTTAAGGGCACTAGTATTATTTTTCTTATATGTATTAAGGGCACTACTGCTATTAGTTTTATCATACATATTAAGGGCTCTACATCTACTACTTTCATCACTTTTATTAAGGACAGTGCTGCTATTAGTATTGTAATGGGTGTTAGAGATACTACTTTTAGAATTTTCACTAGTTGTATTTGTAATGTTGGGGTCACGACTAACATTTGTCAGAGACAAATTGTTTACATGCAAATGACTAGAATTAGGGGTGGCAGAGGAGGATGTTGTTACGGGGTTAGGAGAAAGGGAAGTGGATACATTAATATCACCCTTACCTTTTCTGTTTCGGAAGAACGGCACTGGGAGCTTGGCTTTTGGAGGCGGTGGTTGTGGGGGTGTTTGCTTGGGTTGGCTCTTAGCAACTTTATTATCCCGGAAACTGAATATTTTCGGTTTCCAATCTTTTTCTTTGCTTGCCTTATTTTTCTCTGGCTCCTTGCTCGATGATGCCTGGTCGTACATTTGAACTCGTTCGGATACTTTCACAACCTTTCGGCTTTTCTCTTTACTCTCCGAATCGTCTTGCGTCGTCTCGGTCTCAGATGGCGCTTTGGATTCTGACAGTGTTGCTTTAGCTGATGGCTCATCCTGTTGCTGTTGTAGTTGTTGTTGTTGCTGCTGTTGTATGTCTGCTTCAACTGGTCGTCGGGCTACAGGTCGACGGATGATTGGTGCTGCCTGGTCAACAGTATGGTACTGTTCGTGGACTTCATGATTCGACACTTCCGCACAGGTCTCAACTATAGGGCTGTTATTGAAGTATACATGACGGCCTTCTGGAACATGTGTTGAATTACCGTTAGTCAATGGTGGAGCAGTAGAAAGCGTTACAGGTCCGGGAGCACTGACGTTTGCAATTTCATATTTGACAGGTGTTACATTAGGTTGTGTCGAGGTATAACTATAACTGACAGCATCTACAGCGTCTTCCATGAGTTCTTCTTCTTCATTCGTTTCTTCAATAGCTTCGTCGATCCGTAGAGCCGGAGAAAATCCAGGTGAGACAGGAGACTTTTTACTTTGCGATATTGAATCGGGTTTCACTGGAGTTATCCGTTTTGGTGGTTCTGGTTTTGAATTTTTCACAGGAGTTTTAGAAACGGGACTGACTGGAGCGGGAAAAGTCGGTTGGGAGTTGTTCTCTTGACTCTTCTTCTCAAACATTTCCCGGATCTTTAAGAAGGGCACTATTGGAATTGGCATCAAACCTTTTGGCTTTTCTTGGTTTCTGAATTGATCGCTTGGTAGTCGAACATTAGCCGGCTTTGGAGGCAGCACTAATTTAGGGGTCTTCAGAGGTGCAGAATATGAACGAGTATAGCTGGGTGTGACACGTGTTTTTATGACAACGGGTGCTTGGTGGCTAATGATGCTGCTGGCTGGAGATGAAGTAAGACTTGCGTTGAATCTCCAATCAAAGGATTTCATGGAGTCATTGTCTCTGTTTAGAATGCAACTACCACTGCGAGACACACTTGAATTCTTGTACCAAGCCGGAACATTTAATTTTTGTAAAGAACGTGACACTCTCAGCTCATGAATGGACGGTACTCGCCTAAAACTTGACTCACCTAGAAGGTCATCTTCATCATCATCATCGTCAAGATTTGTTTCAAGTGTCTGCATGCTCTTTGATTTTGGTACATTTCGGTCAGCAAACCGGCTTTTGCCGGTCGACCGCCTTACCTGTTGCTGTTCTGAGCGTAGATCCATTAGACTCGTTGACTTGCCGAAATAGGATTGCTGAAAAGAGAAAGGAATTTCAAAAGCTTCACTATCAAAACTGAACCGTCTCTCAGTTGTTTCCCCTGTGTCTATGTCCGTCTCCACCAAAGAACAAAAGGAATCGTATTGGGACAAACAGGACTCGAGATTATCAATGGATGCAGCTTGAATAGATTCTTCAAGGTTATCCGCATTGCCAGGTGACAATATACAGTCTGGGTGTATTTCATGGAAAGGTGGACGGGGGTACTTACATACAGGTTCACTGCGTAAATAGAGTTGACTGATGTGGCTCAGACTTTTGCTTGGCCTAATCCTTGAAGCGTGTATTGCCTCCGGGTCATTGTGTAAAGAGAGACGCTTAGCAGCATCTCGTCGTTTCAAGGCCCTCAGAGAAGTTTTGCGATATCGAGCAAATCGGTTGCTCACAGAATTTTCATCCTCAACCAAATCGGAGACGTTGTTTTCGCTGCCAAAATATCGTTTCCGCACAGCATTAATTTTCCGTCGGACTAAAGGAACTTGACGACTGCCACCTATGTGTGTGTTAACTGTCAATGGTCTGTGAAGGGCTGATGTTAGAGGTGGACTAAGCTGGTCACTAACGAGGTCTGCAAGTTCGTCGTATTCTTCGAGAGACAGGCTGCCCTCATAATTCTCACTGTCAGCTTTATTTGAAGACATCTCGTGTTGACTGGGGTACATGTTACCTGACTCATCCAACTTTTCAAGGGATAATAAACTGCTATAATCCTCGGAATGGGCTAAACATTCGCTTTTGAACACTTCAAATTCTACTTCAGAGTCCATACTAGAAACAAGTTCTTCACTGGCTGCTGGTTCAGTTTTTAATCCTAATTCAGAACTGGACAGACTTTCAGGTGATACAGTTACCTTTCTTACAGGATCAACACTTGTAGTTAAAGAATATGTATCAGGAACCAGATTCTCATTTTTTATCAAAGATGGGGGTTTCAAAACAGCCCCCATTTCTACGTGTGATACGTATGAAGAATTTCTCGTTGAATCAGAACTAGGTTTCTCTTTTGTATCCAATCGACTGCTATAGTCAACAGGAATTTCATTTTTAATTATATCTTCCTTTGGTTCTTGATGAACAAGTAATTTACTTTCCATTGTGTAACCCTGCTGAGTCTCTTGTAAATGTCTGTCCAAATGGAATTCTTCTCTATTTACTATATCAGGAAAACCTGTTTTTTCTGCCGCTTCCTGCATTACAGAATAATTCTGACCATAACCTGCGTGCTCATTAACATGGTAAGCTTGTCCATCAACAATATCAGGAAATGGTCGTTTCTCTTTACACTCTAATACGGTAAAATCCTCAGAAATCACATCCTCTGTTTTTTCAACGATTCCTTTGTTTAACACATCAGGAAAAGTCAATACATGTGCATGATCGACAGTACCCTGATGTGAGGAGCTGACGGGGTATGTATCTTTTTTTACCACGTCAGGAAACACACTGTCTTCCATACTCTCCTCCCTAACGTAATCATTGGAATTTATATCCTGGCTATTTTCAATGAAACTCCCTTTTTTTAAAATGTCAGGGTATGATTTTTCCAAAGTAACAAGGGTAACGTAATCACTCTGAACGTAATCCGAATACTTGTTAATATATAAATCCTTCTCGGTTAATCCATCGTACTGTAAAACATTCTCCACGGCTTCCTGTTCGCTGTAAGTCCTTCGTGGTTGGTTCCCTTCTCCATGCTGTACTCGAGATGATGTAGTTTCCATACTCTCTGGTTCCTTATAATTTGACAGATATCTGTTTTGCTGTTCAAGACTGGTGTAGTTGTCAGGTTGTCTACTTGGTTCAGCCTCCGTCATCGACAAGGCCCTTGTAATTATCACTGGGCCATTGTCAAGCTTGCTAGCTGTAAAGACATTAATATCATCAGAAGCAAATCTCACTGGGTTATCGACATAGTCCCTTGGTGGAGTAAACGTTAGATCATCTGCAGATAAATTATTATTCTCATTAAGCTCTGACATATTCCGACGGTCATCATATTCATGGTGAACATTGTTGTTGTTCAAAGTGTTGCTGTTGTTGTCGTAGTTCTCGACGTAATAACTACGAGCTTTGTAGGCCGTTTCGCCCGGCTCCGAGTAGGAAAACGTAAAACCACGAGGTGGATTCTCGGCAGCATTGGATTTGGTAGCATCAAAGTAGAGCTGGATGGGCCAGTTGGATTGGTTGGAACAGTATACATCCGGTGAAGGAGTCTGGAAATTCTGTAGATTATTTTTCCCCATGATTAGGAATTCATCTCCATACGACTCGGTTTCCTCTTTCGTTGTAGCGTTAGCTCGGATATCGAGCATAAGACCATGAGTACTTTCAGATGGACTGCTGCAGGTTTCTTCATCTGGGTTGACATCGCCATCGGAATAAGATCGCTCCCGAGACTTTTGAGGAGTCTGTGCAGGGTTTACGGAATCGTCCTTGATTCGCTGTGAACGTTCGTTCGTGGACGTTGTGAAAGTCAAAAGTGCATTTTCATTGTAAGTGGTCAAATCACGTGACGTGTCACTTAAATCGCCGATGGTCTGGCTGAGGGGTCGAGCGGTCACCGAGGATTTCTTCAACGAGTTGCTCAGTTCCTCCGTCGACCGAACTGTCGTTTGTTTGCTTGTTGAATCGATATTGTCCACCTGACCAAAACCACTGGCACGAGACTCTTGCTGCTGTTGTTGTTGTTGGTAGTGGTCAGAACTTGGAGGAGGAGGAGGCATCGTAACAAAACCCGACTGTTCCTCTGCACAAACTTTCGATGTATAGCTTATCGTATCTCCATTGTTATTACCTCTATACATATGTTGGACTGGAATGTTATTAGTAGATATCACATTATCAACTGTAGCTGTTGTTGTTATTGTTATTGTTGTTGGCGGCGGCGGCGGTGGTGGTTCTGGCGGCGTTAATACTGACGTTGAATGAGTGTTTGATAGAGAAAACGACGAAGTGGAGGACGGCAGCACATTAAACAATTGCTTAGGTGGACATATAATGGGTGCCTGTTCAACAGTCGCTGTAGCGTGTGTGTAGGTGACATTGTTATTATCTCGACTCGTGTCGTCATCCTCGTACCTGGGTTGGTCACATTCCTCTACTACACTGTATGGCCTTGTTTCTTTGCCTTTCTCCTCCGGCTCTTCTCTCTCCGTCGGTTCATCGCTGCTCGACACATAAGGGGACGTGAAGGACGTATCCACAGAACTTCCCTCGCAAATCTTAGCAGCTTCACTGTTTTTGTTTTCAGTCGTAAAACTTCTGCCATGCTGGCGAGGCGAGCTGCTGATGCTGGTGCTGTTGCTACTACTACTAATATTATTATTATGATGATGACTGCTGCTGGCAGACAGCAACGATGCCGTTCGATTGTTGATGGTAGTAGTAGCAGCAGCGTCACCAGGGTGAGATGAAAATAACAGACCTGCATTGCCACGTGCTGGAACACCTGTAAGACTAAACGAACTGGGTTGCTTGTAGCTGCTGCCGAGGCTGCCGCTGCTGCTTCTGTTGAAGGTGTGAAAATTGTTGTTGTCGTCGTCGTGGTAGTCGTGGTGAATGACGGAGGGTGGGTAGCTTCCTTTCACTTCGTACTCCTCGCATCGATCGCTGTCGGAGGATAGATCGTCTGAGTCTTCTTCCTCGATCGGTTCCAGACCGTTGAAATAGAAAACTTCGGAGTCGCTGTCTGAGTCGGAATCGATATCGTAGTAGTGGACATTGGACGGCGAGGGCGGCGGAGGGCAATATCGATGCCTTGGACGAAAGAAATTCATTTCACGGCTGGGTACCATTTGTTTGAAGTCATCGTCGTCGACAATATTTCGAAACTCACGGTTACACACAAGACTGCTGGTACTACCACTGGTACTACTACCACTACTGCTGCTGCCTCTACTACTATTATTGCTGCTACTTGTGGACTGACAGCTTTCGTTTTTGTTAGCAACATTATTTTTATTGTTGTTCGCCATGGCTCGTCTTCCTAATATAGGAGCGGCGGCAGGTTTTTTAGTTTGATCGCCAGTCGATGTGTGTGTGTTGGTAGCATTAGTATTACGGTCATTTGGACTAGCAATAGAGGTAGTAGTAGAAGAAATATTATCATAGTTATTGTTGTTGTTGTTAATAGTGGTGTGTGTAACATCACCACCGCCACCGCCGCTACCTTGAGGTCGTCGAGGCGGCAATGGCGGAGGTGGTCGCTTCACCTGAGATCCACGACTCGACGTTTGAGTTAAAGAAGAACGACTTACGTTTGTCGATGTAGAAGAAGAAGAAAGACATGGTGGTGTTGTTGTTGGTGCTTCGATAGAAGTGTGAGACGAACGTCTCGGTGTGGTCGTCATTAGCGAGTCGTCAGAAGCGAGGAGGTTTTGCGGAGGAGAATTGCCGCCGAGCTGAAGTGAGGGCAGCCTTGGTCTGGTGTGAACACCTTCCAGCGGAGGGGGTGATACAACTTGTTGGAGCGGCGAGGCGGAACTCAACGTAAAAACAGTTTTACCTGTCTCTCTCTTAGCTACAATAGGGTGGCTTCTTACCGTGCTGCCTACTTTAATGTCTGTACTAGAAGCAGCAGCAGTAACTGTATTATTACAACTACTACTACTACTACTACCAGTTGCTGCTACTGCTGTGTTATTTGCCTTCAGGCCTAATGGCTCGACAGGTTGATAACTTATCTCCTGCTCCGCACATCCGCCAGGTATGTCTGTCGTTCTGGGTATCGCCATCGTTTGATAACAGTCGTCAGCTCTGTTTGTGGAATGATAACGAACGTTGCTCATCTCTGCTGCACTCGGAATGTTAGAATGACTGGTTACACCTGGAATGCTGTGATCGGAATGTTGGCGGCTCGCTGGCATTGCAAAAGCAAAGGTTCTGAATTGGCAGGTCGCGGGTTCGATTTCAGCTTCGTCGTCAGCGTCTGAAAAGTTATCGTAATCATTACTATCATCTGTTTCCCGGTTGTCTTCTGTGAGATGCTTCAGTCTGGGCGGTGGAGGGGAAATGATGGGAATGGTGGAGTCGTACTCGTTGACATCGGTTAAGAGTCTCCAAGAAAACATGATAGTAATGATGGTAGCGATGGCGGCCGTGATAAACCGTTCGAACGCTCCGTCCATAGCTGGGACTCCGCCTGACGCATTCATCGTTTGAGAGTCATTGAAAGAACATCGGAGAAGAAATAAAGAAAGAAAACGGCAGTTTTAAATAGTTTTTAGATAAACAGTTGATTTAATCCAAAATGTAATCCATGAATAAAAATCAATCAGTTGTATAGATCCGAAGAGAGAGAGCCGACCTGCCGCATGTAACAGCTGTCCACGTCGTTTGTGATGAGAAAGCGAGTTATAAATATATTTACAATGACATACATACTGTGGTAGTCAAGCCACAAGGACAGGTTTAGGGCTACAGAGGTGTGTAGAGGACAGAGGAAAGATAATACATATTGATTACAATTTTTATTTCTTTTTTTCGTTTTTTTTTACATATGCAAACACACCCAACTTTGCCAGTTGCGCAGAAACTTTTTTTTCTTTTTCTTGCTATTTTTTTGGTTTTTCCACTTTTTTTTTCAGTATTGACAAAATAACAGGAATGGTTATTCAGCAGGAATATTAAGGTGTTTCATAGATTAGCGAGGAATTTTTATGATGGAGAACAATCAAAGTGAATGAAGGGTGACCTTTGTTTGTAGTCGTAGAATATAAAGAAATGTTTAGCTGTCATTTGTGTTTCAGTGAAATATTGTGCTACGAGAGAATCGAGTCCGCCGTGTAGCAATATGCAGGGGGATGCATTTGGTGTTATTTACCAACATTAGACATCAACTTGTGTAAATTCCACAACATTGTTGTTTTATAATTTAAATATATAGCCATTACCTTCTTTGTGCCTCCTAGCCGTCCGTAAAATATCCATGTTCACAGAAAGGTAATCCTCTGGAATCATGAGTGAAGCTTTTTAAATGAGTAAAATATGTTATATTTCCGAATGAAAATAAGCGTTTGGCAACAGGGAGGCAGACTCCTTGCCTCCGCCTGTACCAGCAGTGTAGCATCTATTTTACTGATGATGAGACCGTGTGTGTCAGTATAAGAATTCAATTCTCTCTTTTCCTCCCGGTTTTTTTTCCTGTAAGATCTGTGCGCGTAGAAGGAATCCAGTCGGTTGCATTCGGTGAAATGTATTCCCAGAGCTGCCAGCAGATGTTTGTGCAAAAAAACACGCACTTGCAAGTGCGACACGAAGGCGAAAAAAAATCGTAGCTTCGCAGCGAAAGACCAATCCAGGCGCCGAACGGCAGTCACGTGGTAGCACGTCATCAGATCGATAGGAGCGGCGACGGCGGCGGAACCGAATCACAGGTGGTCAACTTTGACAAAGTGACACTTTAAGATGTCACCACATTGTATCTCTCTTTCTAGCTTACTACTACAATTAAAAATTAGGATATCGATGTTGAAAGTTGTTGCACAGCTAGATTGATTGATTGATTGATTCAGTTGAAGAATGATCGATCGATTGAAGAATGAGAGAGCTTTCCATATTCCTGATATTTTAAATAAGGGGTTTATATATAATTCCAGGCCATCAGTTGATGAAGAGGGGGAAAAGAGAGAGACAGAGAGAGAGGATAGGTATGTTGTCAGTTCATTGCCACAGTGTAGTAAGGAATGCGCTTGGAGTTGCAGGACGAGTAGGACTTCTGCTTAAAAGTTGTTTCGACTTTCGTTTTTTTTAATTTTTATATTTATTCAGCTATTATTGTTATTTTGTTTTTCTGGACTGAATGAGAAAAAGAATTTCGTGGGAGACGGACAAGACTACGAGCAAACAGAAAGAGAGAAAGAGAGAGACAGACAGAAGGTAAAATGATTAATTTAAAAATAAATAAATACAACTTGCTTACCAAGCTAACTGCAACTGAGATGTGGAAACAGCCATATGCAATGTTTGAAGAGGAATAAATAAACCAGTTGGCTTTTATCATATTTTTATATAAAACTGAGAATAAGAAATATATGGAAGAAGAGAGAGAGAGAGAGAAGCGACAACATTTATCAAGAAATGCATTTCTTCCTCAACCGTTTCTTCTTTTGGTTAACAAAAATAATAATTGTAACGATAAGGGGAGGAGGGTCGAATATTTTGTAGGAATTTACAGAAAGTCAAATGATAATGGTTTCAAATTTTGACACAAGGCCAGCAATGGAATAATCCAATTGCATTAACGCCAGTGCACAACTGGTACCAATTTCATCGATCTCGGAATGGATAAAAGGCAATGCCAACCCTGGCGGCATTTGCATTCATAACGTAAAGACGAACGAAATGCCGCTAAGCATTTCGCCCGCCGTTCTAACGATTCTTATTTCTTTACTGCCCACCAGGGGCTGCACACAGAGGGGACAAACAAGGACAGACAGACGGATTAAGTCGATTACATCGACCCCAGTGCGTAACTGGTACTTATTTAATCGACCCTGAAAGGATGAAAGGCAAAGTCGACCTTGGCGGAATTTGAACTCAGAACGTAACGGCAGACGAAATACCTATTTCTTTACTACCCACAAGGGGCTAAACACAGAGAGGACAAACAAGGACAGACAAACAGATTAAGTGGATTACATCGACCCCAGTGCGTAACTGGTACTTATTTAATCGACCCTGAAAGGATGAAAGGCAAAGTCGACCTCGGCGGAATTTGAACTCAGAAGGTAATGGCAGACGAAATGCTGCTAAGCATTTCGCCCGCCATTCTAACGATTCTGTCATCTCGCCTCCCTACGTATTTTCCCCCTATTAATAACAATAATAACGATTATAGACAATATGCAATGAAGGTTTTATTTTCTTTAGACATGGATGCATTGAATAGAGCTCAGTGGAGAGGCTCCTGCTACCAAGCCACCCTCGACTTTGTAACAACCAGGATCAACACCTTGGAGGAGACAAAAAAAAAAACCAATGTAGAGCTGGGTCCAATATACCCGCCAAAATAGTGGAGACCACTGTTACATCGTCCGTAGCTAGATCTGAATTCCTTCACGAAGCGAACGGAGAACACCGTGCAACCGTTGAAGCGACGAGGGAGACCAATAATAAACGACATCTGCAATTGTTAGACTCAACTAATAAATGATTAAAATTCTGTTCTTAAATAAATTGTTTCCAGTTAAAATGAAAAACCAGGGTTCAAACCCAGCTTGCCGCCGAAAACGTACCGTTTCCACCTACCCCAGCAGTATCTCTCCCCAGCATTATCTTTATATATAAAACTAAAGTTGTGTGTCTGTCTCCTACGATTTAGATTCCTAACTACTCCCACATTTTGCGGTGCAGTGTAACCAAAACCGGGTATCTTATAGTCGTGATTCATATCGAGCCCTTCTGGGTATTAGCGCGCGTCTACGATGAGTCTACGATTTAAAAAAAATTTACCACCATTTTTTCCCATTTGTAATGCATTTTTTTGCTATTATATAAGGGAAGTAACTCTCTAAAAATGTATTATTAAATCTCAGAACGTAAAAACCTACAGTAACACCCCGCTTTGTGGTTAGCCATATTGAGATGGCTATTATACTTTACATCTCTAAAAATGCTTATATAGTTATTTCCCTTACAAACCCGAGCAACGCCGGGCGATACTGCTAGTTGAACATAAAAAGCAGATGAAATAGAAAAGGATCGGTATGTTTTGGTCCCTTGCTACAACGATGGAGTATTGACCTGGTCATTCGATCTGCAAGAAACAGAAGCCAAATCGCTATCAAATCACACTATACCTTCTTTAAAAAAAAGGAAGGATGTGTTAGGTAACGTAGACCTGGATACCCATAAACAAATGGGGTGGTCACAACTGGAATTCTTTCAATCATAAGTCTGTTTACTCTTTAAGACTTCAACTGGAGCTAAACAGCTTATTACCACCAAATGCTCGAACATCATGGAAATAGCTGAAAAGACGAAGCACAAAATCTAAATTAAAAAGCAAACCCCGTCAACCATAGAGTGTAGGGGTGATCAATTTAGGGACAAGGCTTATTTGATCCAAGAATTGAACTGGAGTCGAGCTTTCTTTTTTTTTTATATATATATATTTAACCTTTTAAATTCATAAAATTAGAAATGACTTTATGAAAACAGGAAATACCCGAGTTGTGAAGACTTTGTAAGTAGGCTTTAATAACCAGACAACATACACGTCGTAGAAGTGTATATGTATTATTTGATTCTCTGCCTGAAGAATTTCTAACGGGAGATACTTTACATGGTTTGTCTACATGTGCAATTTTGTAACTCCTATTAACAAATGAAACATGTGTAATGGCGAATAAATAATTCCCAAACATTTTTCCAATCTCATACACAATGTATCGTTATACAACATACACTGTTATATAAAGTATATAATTATACCATATTGTTTGTTCTTTCTCGAGTCACGCCTGGCTCATAAGGGCCGGTTTCCCGGTTTCGTCGGCGTAGAGGTTCCCCACCTGGACGGGACGCCGGTGAGCTGCAAGATGCAGGAGGAAAGAGTGAGAGAAAAGTTGTGGCGAAAGAGTCAGCAGAAGTTCGCCATTGCTTTCTACCGGAGCCGCGTGGAGCTTAGGTGTTTCGCTCATAAACGCACGCATCGCCCGGTCTGAGATTCGAACCCGCGATACCTCGACCGCGAGTCCGCTGCTCTAACCACTAGGCCATGTGCCACCACAATTATACCATATAGACTTGCAATATAGATTATATAGTTATACAGTATACATCGTTATACAGACTGCATAGACCACTATATATACAATACACAAGGCGGCGAGCTGGCAGAAACGTTAGCACGCCGGGCGAAATGCGTAGCCGTATTTCATCTGGGTTCAAATTCCGCCGAGGTCGACTTAGCCTTTCATCCTTTCGGGGTCGATAAATTAAGTACCAGTTACGCTCTGGGGTCGATGTAATCGACTTAATCCCTTTGTCTGTCCTTGTTTGTCCTCTCTGTGTTTAGCCCTTTGTGGGTAGTAAAGAAATAGATATATACAATATGCTATATACACTGTTACTTAGTATATATAGACAGTTATATAGTATATATATATATAGACAGACTGTTATATAAACTATGAATAAAGTAGAAAAACAAACACAGCTTGTTTTCAATGATCTCATCTCACATTGTTTCGTACGTCCTGGTTGAAGACAGTGAAATACAATCAAACAAACACTACTTAGGTTACAGTTGCAAATAGTTTTCAGTAAATTTGTTGCAGTTGTTAGTGCTGTAGTAGCTGTAGTTCACAGCAAATGTTTGTCCTGAGTAGCCAGGCTTAAGTCTTTCGATACCAACCTGGCTAAAACCACCTCTGGCTCTGTAATACAAACGTCTTATTTTCATAAGTTCTGAATTAAAATCTTCCACCAAACCTTAGTCACAATTTATGTTCCTAACACTAGCTTAATGATAACTAAGTTATTTTACTAAATTCTTTGTTATATTTAAAATAATTGAAAGAAATATGGTAACAAAAGGGTTAAAATATATAATAGAGAAACAATTCTTAACCCTTTCATTACCAACCTGGCTGAAACCAGCTCTGGCTCTGAGTACAAATGTCTTGTTTTCATAAGTTTTGAATTAAAATCTTCCACCAAACCTTAGTCACAATTTATGTTCCTAACACTAGCTTAATGATAACAAAGTTATTTTACTAAATTCTTTGTTATATTTAAAATAATTGAAAGAAACACAGATCATCTCAACAGAAATACGGTAATGAAAGGTCTTTGTTAATCCAGGCAGACCCATGTCTATCTTCATCATCGTCGAATCTTGGGCATTACTGTCTCGAGTCCTGGGGTGGGTTCTTAGGGCCAGTTAACTGGTTTCCATGGCTTAAAAGTTACCGATATCAGAACATGCCACTGGATGGGACGCTAGTCTATCGCAGGGTCACCCGTTTCCTTCTGTATCGGTTAAAGCAACGTGAAATGAAGTGTTTCGTTCCAGAATACAACGCACCTCCCCAGTCCGGGAATCGAGACCACACTCTTGCGATTATGAACGCACCACCCTATCCACTAACTTCACAAATCTCCCCAAATCGAAGCAGATCCGCAACAAAGACAATCTATCCATGATGACCATACCGTCCTCTTTTCAGGCATAGTGTACCTACGACTACACTATTTAATGTGTTTCTTTAAAGATAGCAGGAGTCTATTTTGAAGGTCATGTCAGCCATATATATTTCTTTCGCAAAGTGAGAAACCTTGCACAACGGAATAAATACCTTGTGGTGTTTAGTTAGTCCTTTTACGCTCTGAGTTTAAATCCCCTGGGTAGGTTAAAATGACTGCACCCACCTAAAAATGTGGGGGCCTTATTTTGTTTTATATTTATATTTTCATTGTATTGGCGTTGCTTGAGTATATGCTCCCACGGGAAGCCCTTGAGTTTTCTCCCACGCCCCCTTCTCGCCCTCTATACAGGCTTATATATATTTCTTTGTTGCCCACAAGGGGCTAAAGACAGACAAAGGGATTAAGTCGATTACATTGGCCCCAGTATTCAGCTGGTACTTATTTTATCGACCACGAAAGTATGAAAGGCAAAGTCGACCTCGGCGGAATTTGAACTCAGAACGTAGCGGCAGACGAAATACCGCTAAGCGTTTCGCCCGGCGCTCTAACGATTCTGCCAGCTCGCCGCCTTATACAGGCTTATATAGCAGACCCAAAAGCGCCACCCCTTCGTCCCCTTAGCTGCGCAACTTTTTCACAGAAAACCCCTTCGCTGTTATTAAACAGTTAAAGCTCTTAAGAAAGGAATGAGTACGACTTCACATTTTCTTTTCTCTTTAAAAACAATAATTTGTGGTTGCCTCCCCAATTTAAGAAACAATTATTTTTTCCATTACAGAAACTATAATTCACACGCAGCCAGCCAGTACGGCTTTGGTCGCCTGAACCACGCTTTCGCTAACTGCCGCATATGTTAATGTGGCTGCCAGAAACCTGCACCCCTTCTTGGGCCTCGGTTATGTTTGATCCGGCTATCACATTCAGGGTGTGGCAACTGGAAAGAGAGAGAAAGCTGCACAAGCAACTAGCTGTTACTTGTTTCCACTGGAATAGACTGGCGCAAAGTGAAATAAAGTGACACAGAACACGGCCCGGCCTAGAATTTGAACCCACGACCTTATGGTCGCGAGCCAAACACTATAACCACTTGGCTACAATGTTGAACTTTTAAGCTGCGTGATTAATCACCCCCAGATTTCGGTTTTAAGTTGTCGGGTTTGCAACATCTCGTCTGTGTGAATTAAACGTACTGTAAAAATATTCTTATCACGTTTCAAGATGAAGATATTAGAGGTATGTTTAAATTAACAATGGTTTTACATGGTTTTCAGCCCAGAGTCTAACGAAAAGGAAAATAAAACAAAAGCGGAATTTTAAATCAAGAAATGTGTAGCAAGTCAAAAGAAATCCATAAATATTGACGACGAACTGTGAATTAAATAATATTAATAAAAATAATAATCTTTTCTACTGGAGGCACAAGGCCTGAAACTTGAGGAAGTCGACTATATCGACCCCAGTGCTCAACTGGTATTTATTTCATCGACCCCAGCAGAATTTAAGCTATGAACGTAAAGACGGACGAAATACGGCAAAACACTTTAAAATCACGTTGCTCCACTTCCGCTTAGCTGTAACTGAGTTCCAGCAGTAAGCTGGGAAGTTAACACTGCGACGGACTGGCGTCCTCTCCAGGAGGTGGGGAATTTTATAATCTACTTCACTTACACACTAAGGAAACCGGGTTAAGTTCCGGTGCTATGAGTCCCAGTAGGGTCATGACGGACCTAAGCCAAAGACACAAGTTTCAATATTTCAGAGGAGCAGAAATTAATCCATTGCCTGCCATGAGCCCCATTTAGGGATCTCCTACAAACAGTCTCACTGCCGGTTGTTCGTTGTATTTAAAGGGGATTACTTATGTCCATTGCATCTGCAGAGGTGTGTTTAACAATATTTAGTAATTAAAGTTTGTCATTATTAGCTCTGGCTAATTCCAGAGGACATTTTATGTCATAAATCACAATTTTTGAACCACAAAAATATTGACTGTTTTGAAAACCTTTTTCTTTCTTTTTTTTTTTTTTTGCATTTCCCATCTTTATCATTCATTGATATTTCATACACATTCGCATTCGAAACCATAGTTTAAAAACAAACTAAAATGTTTATTATTACAATTGAATAGAAAGGGATAAATATGCTTTTTTTCAGCGATCCCCATTTGGGACTTTTCGAAAAATTTATCAGAATTTCCAAAATAATTCACACATGAAGAAAATTTAAATACTATATTATTATTTGAACTCCTCAGACACCAGGCAAAGCCAAAAAATATGCATTAAAAAATTTGGCAGTTAATGGGTTAACACGGCGACCTAAGTGAGAATCGAAACCACTTTCAAATGGCATCAAAGACAGTCTTTTATCTTTCACTTGTTTCAGTCATTAGACTGTGACCATGCTGGAGCACCACATTGAAGAATTTTTACTCGAACGAATCGGCCTAATGTTTTTTTAAAGCCTGGTACTTATTCTATCGGTATCTTTTGTAGAACCGCTAAGTTACGGGAACGTAAACACACCAACACTCCCCGTCAAGCTGGGGTGGGTGAGGAACATATACACACACACACGATCGTCTTCTTTCAGTTCCTGTCTACCAAATCCACTCACAAAGCTTTGGTCGGCCCGAGACTATAGCAGAAAACACTTGCCCAATGTGCCACGCAGTGGGACTGAACCCGGAACCATATGGTTACGAGACAAGCTTCTTACCACGCAGACATGCCTGCGTCAGGACAGTTTACATTTTTAACTCGATTGTATATAACAGTGAGAGGGAAACTTGAATTTTAGGTAAGACAAATATATATATAACAAAACTTACTTGGAGGAGATGAAACGAAACGAAACGAAAACGAATCGAATAACGCGAGGGCGCTCAGTCATACAATAGTGTAATAAATAAAATATATGCATACATACATACATATATGTACGTACCTACATCTACATGTATATATACATGCATATATAAATATATATATACGTGAGTACAGGACACCACAAATAGACGTAGAACTCAACGAGAAACGAAAACGTAAAAACAAACGTGGAAACGGACCTAAACGAAAAAAAAACCAGAGTACAAGACAAACTACACAAGGAAAAATCCCCTTCATCAGCTGTCCCTAGTTCAACTCCAGCGTGTTTCGTGTGTGTGTGTGTGTGTATGTATAAAATGACAAAAATGAAGGCTTGAAAAGTTTCCATTAAACAGATATTTTAAAATTTTAAACGGAAAAAATGTCTCAAAGACTTCTTTCAATTAGCTCGGTTCAAAAGATGCTCTTCGCCCACAAATACCAAATAAAAATAGTACATTTTTAGTTTTTAGTGTCCTCCCCCACCTTTAAAAGAAGAATAGTGACTTTATAAATGGACCGAGAAATTGTGAAAAGTAAACCAAATTTATGCTAAAAGACTTACAGACCAGACCACGGTGACATAGAACTGTCGGTGTATGAAGCCAGTGCACGTGAGCATGTGTCAGAAACGGGTATTAAATAGAACACCGATTGCTATTATTATTATCATTATTTTTATTTGTATCGATTCCATTAAAATCAGCAAGATCAAAGACCAGAATGATCAAAGTGAATTTAGGAACGCCATAGAAGTACTAATCAAACCAAAAAGATTCAACGGATTAAAAGACTACAAATTCAGCGATGACGATACAATGACACATCTACTTATATATATAAAAAAAACCCACTGTATCACACACACATACACACACAAAGTCATACATACACCTTTGCACCATAAATTCTAAGATCAAAAAGTTTATTGATTCGGTGTTTCTGTCATGAACTGATTTCAACTCTCGAATCGAATCTTGTGATTTTACATACAGCATGAACATCGCAACATCTCTGCTCTGCGAATATAATGTCTGATGTTTGGATTTCAAATCTTTTACACAATCGCGGCACCTCAATTCATTATTATGGGCGACATCGCAGTAGTAAGCCATGGCACACACTGATGAAAATCCACTAATGTCGGCGGCACCACTGCAGTAAACTGTGACACACTATTATCTGTTTCTTTACTACCCACAAGAGGGCTAAACACAGAGAGGACAAACAAAGACAGACAAACGGATTAAGTCGATTATATCGACTCCAGTGCGTAACTGGTACTTAATTTATCGACCCCGAAAGGACGAAAGGCAAAGTCGACCTCGGCGGAATTTGAACTCAGAACGTAAAAAACAAACGAAATACCTATTCCTTTACTACCCACAAGGGGCTAAACACAGAGAAGACAAAAAAGGTCAGACAAACGGATTAAGTCGATTATATCGACTCCAGTGCGTAACTGGTACTTAATTTATCGACCCCCGAAAGGATGAAAGGCAAAGTCGACCTCGGCGGAATTTGAACTCAGAACGTAGCGGCAGACGACGCTTCCATAATAGTAAGATGTGGCACATCGATCTAAATTCATTATAATCGGCGGCACCACAGTAGTAAGCTGCGGCGGCACATCGATTGAAATTCTCTGGTTTCAATCGTGACATGAAATATCGCATGTCTAATTCGTACAACAGGCTGTGAAAGAAGCAGCGCTTGAGACACAGTTTGTATGTGTGCGTTCGAGTGTTGAGAGAGAATTTACGAGAAGCAAACATCACGGAAAATAATAGCATCGTTTTCCTTTTCCTTGGATCACTTTGCAGGTGAAAATCCCAACAGCCATAAACTTTCTTTATGAAATGAAATGAATATTAACAATGAACATTTGCAAAGGGCTTAACTAAAAGTTGACTAATTCCACAAGTTTTAAGTCTTAAAGTGAAACATTTGCAGTCTTTTACAGGCGGAAATTACTCGATTATCGCTCCGGGTTTTATTTTATTCCGTTATTGTTATTTGATTGTTATTTTTTTCACTCCAGCGCCAGCCGCCATCGCACGAGAGTGTTCTGAAGCGAACCGTGACGAGCTTCTATAGCAATTGCCAACGAAGCGAGCAGCGTTCTAATGGGTTGAGCTGAGTAACCCATAGCAACGGTCGGTCGGTGACGTAAGCTTCGAGGGGGAGGAGGGGGGGGTTTGTGCGGGGGAGGCAGAAAGGCTGCGGAAGGGAAACATGGATTGGAGATTGAATTCCGATGGGGGGAAGCAACACATTATTGTGGAGCACGAAGTAGAGAGCGGGGGGTGGGGGTGGGGGACTGATGAGAGTGGGAGAGATGAAGGAATTGTGTTATGGAGGAGAGTTCGGTGAAGCTGAATAAATATAGATACTGTTGGAGTAATGTCTGGAGAATTAAGGCTAAAACAGAACAGATGGTGCTTAAGGGTGTAACTAATTTCAACCAATATATCCATCTATATAATATCTATCTATCTACCCATCTACCTACCTAACTATATATCTATCTATCTATCTATCTATCTACCTACCTACCTATCTGTCTATCTATCTATCTATCTATCTATCTATCTATCTACCTACTCATCCATCCATCCATCTATCTATCTATCTATCTATCTATCTATCTATCTATCTATCTATCTATCTATCTATCTACCTACTCATCTATCCATCTATCTATCTACCTATCTATCAACCTACCTACCTACCTATCTATCAACTTACCTGTCTATCTATCTATCTATCTATCTATCTATCTATCTATCTATCTATCTACCTACTCATCTATCCATCTATCTATCTACCTGTCTATCCATCTATCTACCTACTCATCTATCCATCTATCTATCTACCTATCTATCAACCTATCTACCTATCTATCAACCAACCTACCTACCTACCTATCTATCTATCTATCTATCTATCTATCTATCTATCTATCTATTATCTATCTATCTATCTATCTATCTATCTATCTACCTATCTATCTAAATGTTAGGCATCTATATACTATCCGTCGATGTATTTATCTGTCTATCAATCATCTATGTGTCAATTTATCGATTTATCTGTGATTATATACATCGATCTGTCTCTATATACCTTCCTATATTTACACGCTATTTCCATCTAAAACTATGCACTATCTATTAAACTGCTAGCAACCCAGCCAATTATAGCTATATATATATATATATATATATATATATATATATAAACTATTATATATATCTATATATTCCTATACTTTCTAAATACGATAGGGTTCAGTGGAATCGGGCATTGAAATTATATATTAGCTGCCTCAACGGGAATTAAACAGATCCAACCTGGTTACCACAGCAGTATTCCAACGTTTAATCTAATACCCTAGCATGTCTAAGTGTTTTACCATACTCAAAACAGAAAGATTGGATTCAAATGTTGGTACGAGGCCAACAGTTTCGGGGTAATGTGTGGTAAGTCGATTACATCGACCCCAGTCTCCAATTGTTATTTATTTTATCGATAGACTAGCAGTATCGCCCGGCGTTGCTCGGGTTTGTAAGGGAAATAACTATAAAGCATTTTTAGAGAGTTATAGCCAAAAAAATGGAAAAAAAATTATGCTAAATTTTTGTTTGAGAGTTAAAAAGGTGGAGTTGCATCCCCTAGACAGTCTGTGGTTTGTGTTTCTGATTCTCGACCCCATATCGAATTTATCGATTTTTTTCAGAACTGGGGGAAATTTTCAAAATTTTCGCTGCGTTAGTTTTGAATTATGACATTGGGCTATGTGTGTGTCAAGTTTCATCAGAATCGGTTGAAAGCCGTGGTCAGGGTGACGGTACAACCTAACAGACACACACACAGACAAACTGCCGTTTATATATAGAGAGATGAGTAGGTAGATAGATAGATAGATAGATAGATAGATAGATAGATAGATAGATAGATAGATAGATGGGTATCAAAGGATGTAATGGAACACTGCTATATTCCAAGATATCCTGGAATATTTCTGTATTAAGTAAGGCGGCAAGCGGGCAAAATTGCTTAGCGGGATTTCGTCCGTATGCACCTATTTCTTTACTACCCACAAGGGGCTAAACACAGAGGGGACAAACAAGGACAGACAGACGGATTAAGTCGATTACATCGACCCCAGTGCGTAACTGGTACTTAATTTATCGACCCCGAAAGGATGAAAGGCAAAGTCGACCTCGGCGGAATTTGAACTCAGAACGTAACGGCAGACGAAATACCTATTTCTTTACTACCCACAAGGGACTAAACACAGAGGGGACAAACAAGGACAGATAAACGGATTAAGTCGATTATATCGACACCAGTGCGTAACTGGTACTTAATTTATCGACCCCGAAAGGATGAAAGGCAAAGTCGACCTCGGCGGAATTTGAACTCAGAACGTAACGGCAGACGAAATACCTATTTCTTTACTACCCACAAGGGACTAAACACAGAGGGGACGAACAAGGACAGACATACGGATTAAGTCGATTACATCGACCCCAGTGCGTAACTGGTACTTAATTTATCGACCCCGAAAGGATGAAAGGCAAAGTCGACCTCGGCGGAATTTGAACTCACAACGTAACGGCAGACGAAATACCTATTTCTTTACTACCCACAAGGGGCTAAACACAGAGGGGACAAACAAGGAGAGACAAACGGATTAAGTCGATTATATCGACCCCAGTGCATAACTGGTACTTAATTTATCGACTCCGAAAGGATGAAAGGCAACGTCGACCTCGGCGGAATTTGAACTCAGAACGTAGCGGCAGACGAAATGCCTATTTCTTTACTATCCACAAGGGGCTAAACACAGAGGGGACAAACAAGGAGAGACAAAGGGATTAAGTCGATTATATCGACCCCGAAAGGCAAAGTCGACCTCAGCGGAATTTGAACTCAAAGCGTAGCGGCAGACGAAACACAGCTAAGCATTTTGTCCAGCGCGCTAACAATTCTGCTAGGCCGTCGCCGCCGCCATCGTCGTCATCATCATCATCATCATCATCATCATCATCATCACCATCACCATCACCATCACCACCACCACCACCACCATAATAATAATAATCTTTTATTAGCCACAAGGGCTCACATGCAAAAACATGAAATGATATACAACATAAAAGACAGAAAAACAGGACGATACAATGGGTTTTCCGCGTGTACACAATGTAATAACAATAAAAATTGAACAAATTAAAACTTCCAAGAAAGGAGGCGCTTTAAGGTCCTCTTGGAAAACCCCACAAAAGCTACGGGTGCCTGAACAACAGGGCAATAGACCTTCTCCTTTGATTCCCTTTTTACAGGTGCAAGCTCAGAATTGGTCCCTTCACACTGGTCCTTTCCAACATTCCCCCACCTTTCAACAAACTTACCAAGGCAACACTTCCCTCTTCACCGTCAACTTCCTTTTCAAGGGAAACTTGAAAAAGTTGATGAGGGCTTGGCCAAAGAGGAAACTGTCTGTCTTTAGCCCTTTCAAATGGGTCCACCATACTACCTCTTTCGCTACAGCCACTAGACAAATAAAAATTGCCTGTCCCTCCTGGCCAAAAGAGGGCGGCGGGGCAATCTTCACAATGGATTCAGCTGATATCCGGATCCGTCCTTGCACGCGACAGCAGGTGTTCGACACAAACCCACAGGTCAGCAATACTCGGGCACTGGACTAGGGCGTGCAAAACGGTTTCATCGTTCTGGCTGACGGCACTTTCGTGCTTGTAAAGTTTAACCCGAACAGGCAGCGCCCCTCAGTAGCACTGCGAAGTAAGGGATTTCTGGAAGTTCTCCGAAATAGACCGGTTAGTTGATCCTCATCGACGCCCTCGGTTTCCCGGAGAATGTCATCGCATTTTCCTCCCACAAGCCCTCTGCAGAACGCTATATTTAAGAGATGAGGAATTATGTACATTATTTACATTTGATGGATATAACAACCTCCTAAGCAGACGGAATGCAGATATGAATAGCATACTAAGGAAGGATAGGAAAATATTAGGTTTAGAAGCCCTAAAAAAATATTCACTCCATAATTGCCCACAGGCATATGGCGTAGTGGTTACGAGCGAGGGCTACTAACCCCAAGATTCCGAGTTCGATTCCAGGCAGTGACCTGAATAATAATAATAATAATTAATTCTTTTTATTGGCCACAAGGGCTGACACACATGATTAGGAAACATAAAGGGACAAAACAGGACGAAAGGTTACAAAGGGTTTTGTCCGTTTTTGAAAAAATCGTGTAAAAACAGTGTAACAATCAAATAATATAACAACGAAAAACTTCCAATAGGGGGAGGCGTTACGGAAGGTTCCTGGTGGAAAAAACCCCATAAAAGCCAACGGGAGCCTAGTCAAAAGCGGGGTAGAGAGCCCCTTTCTCCTTCTATAAAACCTTTTTCAATCACAGGCGAAACCTGAGAATTGGTCCATTTATACTGGCCATCCTCGCACAATTCACCCACCTTTCAGAAAACTTGCTATCGGACAGCACTCTCCTCTCTAACCTCATCTTCCTTTTCAAGTGAAACTTGAAAAAGTTGATGCCTTAGGAATGAAAACCCAGGTTCGAAATTTACCCAAGACACTTGATGAAGGCTGGAGGGTATATCAGCTGAAACATTGTGTTAACAACAAACAAGATGAGGACAAATATCCGTCAATTGTAAATAATGGAACTATAATCATGATTATGTTTTTGAGTAATTTTCTCAGGCACACCTCACGAGATTATATATATATCTGGTTTTAAGTTGACAGTGCAGATAAAATATGTGCGTCTATTTTGAAATGTTACCGCTCTCTTTCATTCGTATCTCTTGACAAGAGATATGGAGATATAGGTTAAATACGCTATAAATATTCATGTTGTGTGAAAGACAATACATTTCGTTTAAAAGAAAAAAAAGATGAAGAGGAAAAAAGAAATATTGAGTTGCTTTGTTTTCTTCGGCGAAAGAAATTAAAATATAAGAAGAGCTGACGTTGTCTCACAGACTCACAGACATTGCTGGGGGGGGGGGGGGTCATCTTCTGTTTTACTTTTCGGGTTGGTTTCTCCAGAAAGGACAGTCACTGATTGAAGCTGTGACTTCAAAAATCTTTTCCCAAGTTTTTCTCATATCCGTGTGTGTGTGTGTGTGTGTGTGTGTGTGTGTGTGTGTGTGTGTGTGTGTGTGTGTGTGCGTGCGTGTGCGTGCGTGTGTGTGTGTCACATATATACGTACACACGCACGCACGCCCGACGAACGGCTTTTGTTATATTTCTGCTGCTTTTAAATAAAAAATATATATATTTATATACTAGCAGAATCGCCCGGCGTTGCTCGGGTTTGTAAGGGAAATAACAATATAAGCATTTTTAGAGAGTTACTTCCCTTATATAATAGCAAAAATGCATTAAAAATGGGGAAAAATTATGGTAAATTATTTTTTAAATAATAGACTCATCGTAGACGCGCGCTAATACCCAGAAGGGCTCGATATGAATAACGACTATAAGATACCCGCTTTTGGTTAAACTGCACCGCAAAATGTGGGAGTAGTTAGGAATCTAAATCGTAGGAGACAGACACTCACACAACTTCACTTTTATATATAAAGAATATATATATATATATATATATATATATATATATATAATATATATATATACGGAGATGTATTTGAATAGTAAATGACTTGATCTGAGATTGTGTGCCTAAACAAAAACAATTGCAGCGTGGAGTGTTTATAAGCCATTTAAGAAACACAAAAAAAAAACCCCGTTAGATTCACTTCAACATTAAATTTAGTTTGCCAAAATATTTTCGTCGCTTTGGGAACGCGACCTGTTCACTGACAAAATTTCGTGGTTTTATATATATTATACTAGCAGTATCGCCCGGCGTGCTCGGGTTTGTAAGGGAAATAACTATATAAGCAGTTTAGAGAGATGTAAAGTATAATAGCCATCTCAATATGGCTAACCACAAGGGGGGTGTTACTGTAGCTGTTTAGTTCTGAGATTTATAATAAATTTTTAGAGTTACTTCCTTATATATGCCAAAATGCATTAAAAATGGGAAAAATTGATGGTAAATTTTTTTTAAATCGTAAGACTCATCGTAGACGCGCGCTAATACCCAGAAGGGCTTGATATGAATCGCGACTATGAGATACCCGTTTTGGTTAAACTGCACCGCAAATTGTGGGAGTAGTTACGAATCTAAATCGTAGGAGACAGACAGCACACAACCTCACTTTTATATATAAAGATATATTAGAAAGTTGGGAGATGATGTACAGGTATTTTATATTAGAAGAAATGAGGTACTCAGAAATTCGGATGATTTTATATTTACAGATATTTATTTGTATATTACGTGTTTTTTATACATCATATAACTTATATCATATACATATATAATAGCGCTTTCGTCCATTCTGGTGGATTTTTCAAATGGACTAAGCTCCATTTGAAAAATCCACCAGAATGGACGAAAGCGCTAATATATGATATATGATATAAGTTATATGTGTATAAAAAACACGTAATATACAAATAAATATCTGTTGTGTATATTATATATATATATATAATATATATATACTTTATTTAAAGCAGCAGAAAATTCAACAAAACCTGTTACTCTGAGTTTCCGTTGCCGTCATCGGACAGTTTTTGCGGCAACGAGAAACTCAGAGTAACAGGTTTTGTTGAATTTTCTGCTGCTTTAAATAAAGTATATTACTCTACCACTGGTATTTGAGTACTCTTTTTTCCACCTTGTTTCACATTTATGTGTTTACTCCGGTATATATATATATAAATATATTATATATATATATATATATATATATATATAATATATATATATATATATATATATACCTTTGCTCTGCTCGTTTCTGGCTTATTCTATTTAGATAATGGATTCACCCTAAACATCAGTCTGAGCCTTCCGTTCTTCAACGTCCAATTTCATTGTACAAAACTGTTTTTACATTTCGTCCACCGCCTTTTCAATTCTCGTCCACTCGATGTAATGAACCTCTCACGTTTGTTCAATTGTCTGTCTCTCGTTTCCCTCGTTCCATTTGTGCAATTTCACCAACCTTCCCCTTCCACACACATTTCTTTCATGCTGATCTATAAAAACATGTTACCCTCACTCCAAACACTAACCAACTTCTATTAAAGTGTAATTTATTTATAGAAGTTTCTCACGCCGGAACAAGGCCACAGATATAAAAACGGGTAAAGGTATTGTGACGATGAATCATCCCAGTATATAATTTTATCCTCAAGAGGATAAAAAAAGATCAACTACGGTACAATATGACGTCAGAATATACGTAAGCTGTGAACTACACAAACACATTTGAGTCCGGCGCTCTACCACCTTGGCCACTCCGTCCCCTTCAACTTGCCGTATACCAATGACACTTTGGGCGCCAATGTATCGAAAACAGCAAAACGAAAATAGAAACAATTGATCGAAATAACAGCTACTCGAATCAACAATTAATCGAACTGGCTGCTACTATTTCTAATAGATTTTGCAAGAAGCTTTTTCGTCAGTTCGATAAAATAAAATACTCTGCATTGATAAAGGGCAAATACCCTGAAACATGTCTGCAGCTGCCAGACCAGCAAGGAGAAGCGGCTGACCTCCCCTGTTCGAAGGTTATAATGGACACAGGTTCGTGTGTCATATATATTTCTTTACTACCCACAAGGGGCTACACACAGAAGGGACAAGCAAGGACAGACAAACGGAGTAAGTAGTTTACATCGACCCCAGTGCGTAACTGGTACTCATTTAATCGACCCCGAAAGGATGAAAGGCAAAGTCGACCTCGGCGGAATTTGAACCCAGAACGTAGCGGCAGACGAAATACCGCAAAGCATTTCGCCCGGCGTGCTAACGTTTCTGCCAGCTCGCCGCCTTATGTCATATAGCTAGCCAGAGGCAATAGCCTCTTGGAGCTAATCAACGGCAGCTTTAGTCGTATATTTATGGACTGCCATATTAGCTTGGCGATAACTGTTAATTTCCAGTACCGCTGCCGTAGTCTCCTTTAGAGAGACTTAGAAATTTTAATATTTCTATAGTAAGATTATAGATATTCCAGTTCCCAATCCCCACCACTAATACATGCAGCAAAATGGGGGTTCCTTCTAAGGGTCTCTGGAATAGTGTTACTCGATATGTTACTTAACTCAGAGATGAGGGAGTCTCTTCGGGTCGAACCGCTATTTCTCTGCATCTGGGCGTCACAACGCCAGTACCATGGACATGTGATTAGAATGTCTTAGGAAAGAATCAAAGGACGAATTCTTCAAACTGAGCCAGACCCAGAGGAAGACCAAAAACGAAATGATTGGATAATACCCATGGTCATGGTTGGTCACGCATGGGAATCCACCCGTAAAGTGTAATGACGGTTGCTTTTGATAGGAACCTATGGAGGAAGTGCCTGAGGACTCTAACTCCACGACCTTCCCATGGATGGAATTAGAAATCATTATTAGTAATTGTGAAGACAGTAATTCTGTGGTTAATTTTGTCAGAATTCCAACAGTAGCCATTTTTTGTGGACTGCGAGCGATCAACGCTGGGTTAACCATTAAACCAAATGAACTCGTGCTTAGGACATCGAGGGAAGGAGGGCACCACAGAAATGGGAAATGGTTTACGGCACAAAAGAAATCACTTTAAACTTACTAAAATAATATTCGAAGTGGTTTGTATGGTCGGAAATATAATTTTGTAGAATTTATGGTGGCATAATGAGGATCTGATCAAACACTTTGCAATTAAAAAATGTAGGAGCCAATTTTTCAAATATAAATAACGTGAAAGTAAGGAAAAATAAACATCATTTTCCATCTCATTATTAGTGTTGTTTCATTTTGAAAAATAAAATGTATTTTATGGTTTATTATTGTTTACATTTTTGAATTACATTAATATGTGGGGCACCAAAAGTCTTTTAAGTGCTTAGGGCCGCTATGAGTCTTAATTCGGCCCCTGTGAGGGAGTGCAAGAGAAGGAAATGGTCCAATAATTGTCTTCCTGTTTTCAGAATTCATGAAATAATTTGACGACATCTCGAAGACTCTTTGATAAAAACTGAACCAATGAAACTCTATCACAAACTGTCGATAGTATTTCTAATACCACCCGTCTACCACCCGTCTACCACCGCAACCACTACACTACCACCATCACAACCACCACTACCAGCACCATGGGTAACATCATCAACACCACCACCACCATCTCGTCACCACGTCAACATCAATCATCACCACCACCACCGTCTATTCCCCCCCGTCGTAGGTTTAAGATCTAGAAATCCTTCCGTGCCTCTCTCTCTTTCCCAAAGGTCACACTAATCACGTGACAAAGATTTCCTCCTTCAAATGGAAAACGAGGAAATAAGAAAGAATTAACGAAACGATGTCTTGAAATTTTCTTTAATTATTTCAGAGTTCCTTTGGGAAACTGTCTCAAGAGAGAATAAATCAAGTCCGACTCCCCCTCTCTCTCTGCTTCACTCTTTCTGACTGCCTGTCAGCCTGCCAGTCTATCTCTCTCTCTCTCTTTCTCTCGTTCTTTTTCTCTCTCTCTCTCTCTTTCTCTCGTTCTTTTTCTCTCTCTCTCCGTCTTGCTCACTCTCTCTTTGTCTCGTTCACTTGCTCCGTCTTTCTGTCTCGTTCTCTCTCTCTCTCTCTCTCTCTCTCTCTCTCACTCTCTGTCTATCTTTCTCTCTCTCTCTTTCCTTCTCTCATTAAAAATAATTTCTATAAATTAACGTTCGGCGATGTTGTTTACTCTTTTACTTGTTTCAGTCATTTGCCTGCGGCCATGCTGGAGCAAATCGATCCCGGGACTTATTCTTTGTAAGCCCAGTACTTATTCTATCGGTCTCTTTTGCCGAACCGCTAAGTGACGGGGACGTAAACACACCAGCATCGGTTGTCAAGCAATGCTAGAGGGACAAACACAGACACACAAACATATACACACACATACACACACATATATAATATATATATATATATATATATATATATATATATATTATATATATATATATATATATAGATAAGAAAGTTTTTGGTAAAGCACGTGGGTGAATATATAAGAAAATAGTAAAGTGTGAAAAGACGACAGAAGGCTTAAATGTTAAAAAATATATATTTGTGTCAAAATGTCTGGAGAATATTGGAAAAATTTTTTTTTTTTTTTTTTTTCTCCTTTCCTTAAAATGACATAATTTTAAAATTTTTAAAGAAATTACCGGTTTCGCGTGTAGCTTTTCAAATTTCTTGTGACGTTATGTTTATATTGCATGGACTTATCGTTGTTTTTATTTCCAGGAGATTTCTAAATAAGGGGAGGTAGTGAGTGATTTTTTCCGGTGTAGGGGAGATAATCGCTTAAAAATTTTTTTTCCATTTCCTTGTTAATTTCTCTGTGTCAGTATGTTCGGATGGTTGAGTCTGGGTTTGTACTTTTCAATGAAGAATGTTTCCTTGTTCAGTCTCATTTGTGTTGATGATCCGAAAGCACATTGGTAAAATGGGAAGATTAAAAATTGTGGCAGTAGTTGCTTTGCGCATTTCTCAATGTGCTCACTAAAAGGTATCATTCTATATTCTGGGAATGCAATCTGTTGTCGATGCAGTGTGCATCTGCGCCTGAGTGATAGTCCCGTGGAACCCACGTAGTCTTGGTGGCAGCCCGAGCATTTAATAACATAAATTATGTTTTCAGAGGCACAAGTAAAGTTAGATTTGATCTTAAATTTCTGTCCCTCTTTAAAGAAGAATTCTGATCCTTCCAATAGGTTAGGACATGTTGCACAGTTCGATCTACCACATTTTTTTACTTTTGCATCCGTAATTTTAGAAGACAATTTTGCCTTTGTGAGTATCTTTTTAAGTGATTTAGGCTGTTTGTAGCTTTTAATGATTTGGTGTATGTTTAGAATTTCCTTTAATTTTGGGTTTTTATGAAGTATTGGTAATTCTGGGTGATGATGGTGAAGGCTTCTTTGTTTCTGGGGTTGTATGTAGATATGTAGGTAGTATTTTCGGGGAAGGTGTGTTGTGTGTGGAACTTTTCTTAAAGTTTCTATGTTGATTTCTGTTGCACGTCTGATCCCATCCTCTATGAGTTGAGCTGGGTAATGTCTGTCAATTAGGGTGTTTTTGAGTTCTTGCAGTCTAAAGTTCCTGGTATTTTGTTCTGACACTATTGCGCATATCCTTCTTGCAAGGTTGAAGGGGATGTTTGTTTTAGTGTGTCTTGGGTGGCATGAATTAAAAAGAAGGTATTGTTTGGCGTCTGTGGCTTTGTAAAAAATGTCTGTTTCTATTTTAAGGTTAATTTTTTTAATTAGTATATCCAAGAACGGGAGCTCCTTTTGGTTGTATTCCATTGTGAACTGTATATTTGGGTTTATGCTGTTCAATAGGTTTTTAAATTTTAGGAGTTTATCTATGTTTTATTCCAGAGAATGAAACAATCGTCTAGGAATCGTTTCCAATTCTCTTTATGTATTGAGAGAGGGAGTTTCCAAGATTGATAGAGATTCCTGGTAAATGATTATTTCCATGTTCCCATTGTTAAGTTCGCAATGACTGGTGCTGCCCTTGTACCCATAGCAATTCCGATTTTGACGGTAAAATGTATTGTCAAACATGAAGTGGTTTGTGTAGGATGAATTCAATTGATTTAGTAATGAATTCCTTACTGATCCTTTTTGGTATTTCTTCCGGAAATTGGTCTAACCAGAATTGTATTGCCTCCAGTCCGTAATTATGAGGTATACTGGTATACAAGTTGACTACATCAAGAACAGAAAGCCGAACAGAAAGCTAACCCAAATTTTAACAATACACAATGGAAAGAACTGATAGAACTCCAAAATGATGAAGATATAACCATTAAGGAAGCGGACAAGGGAAATGCAGTTGTAATAATGGATACATCATACTACAGAAATCTTGTAATTTCCTTGCTTGATGAAGACCTACATTATGAAAAAATTACCAACTACACCCCACAAAAAATAATGAAAACTCTATCTTCACTAATTAAAACCCATGAAAAGGAACTGACAACCAAAGAGATTGATTTCCTAACAAACTTTAAATGCAAACCTAGCCTTTTCTATGGTCTGCCAAAAATTCATAAAAGTCAAATTATAAATGAAACCATTAAAAATCACCAAAGACATACATACACACACTAATCCGGGGGACCTAAAACTACGACCCATTGTAGCTGGCCCAACCTGTGAAACACACAGACTAAGTCTACTTATGGACATCCTCTTGAAACCCTTCCTTAAACATATCGATAGCCATATCAGAGATGACTTAGATATGTTAAACCACCTTCCAAAAAAAACCAAGGAAGAAACAATCCTGGTTTCATTTGATGTAGTCAACTTGTATACCAGTATACCTCATAATTACGGACTGGAGGCAATACAATTCTGGTTAGACCAATTTCCGGAAGAAATACCAAAAAGGATCAGTAAGGAATTCATTACTAAATCAATTGAATTCATCCTACACAATAACCACTTCATGTTTGACAATACATTTTACCGTCAAAAATCCGGAATTGCTATGGTACAAGGGCAGCACCAGTCATTGCGAACTTAACAATGGGATACATGGAAATAATCATTTACCAGGAATCTCTATCAATCTTTGGAAACTCCCTCTCTCAATACATAAAAGAGAATTGGAAACGATTCCTAGACGATTGTTTCATTCTCTGGAATGAAAAATAGATAAACTCCTAAAATTTAAAAACCTATTGAACAGCATAAACCCAAATATACAGTTCACAATGGAATACAACCAAAAGGAGCTCCCGTTCTTGGATATACTAATTAAAAAAATTAACCTTAAATAGAACAGACATTTTTTACAAAGCCACAGACGCCAAACAATACCTTCTTTTTAATTCATGCCACCCAAGACACACTAAAACAAACATCCCCTTCAACCTTGCAAGAAGGATATGCACAATAGTGTCAGAAAAAAATACCAGGAACTTTAGACTGCAAGAACTCAAAAACACCCTAATTGACAGACATTACCCAGCTCAACTCATAGAGGATGGGATCAGACGTGCAACAGAAATCAACATAGAAACTTTAAGAAAAGTTCAACACAACAACACACCTTCCCCGAAAATACTACCTTACATATTCATACAACCCCAGAAACAAAGAAGCCTTCACCATCATCACCCAGAATTTACCAATACTTCATAAAAACCCAAAATTAAAGGAAATTCTAAACATACACCAAATCATTAAAAGCTACAAACAAGCCTAAATCACTTAAAAAGATACTCACAAAGGCAAAATTGTCTTCTAAAATTACGGATGCAAAAGTAAAAAAATGTGGTAGATCGAACTGTGCAACATGTCCTAACCTATTGGAAGGATCAGAATTCTTCTTTAAAGAGGGACAGAAATTTAAGATCAAATCTAACTTTACTTGTGCCTCTGAAAACATAATTTATGTGTTATTAATGCTCGGGCTGCCACCAAGACTACGTGGGTTCCACGGGACTATCACTCAGGCGCAGATGCACACTGCATCGACAACAGATTGCATTCCCAGAATATAGAATGATACTTTTAGTGAGCACATTGAGAAATGCGCAAAGCAACTACTGCCACAATTTTTAATCTTCCCATTTTACCAATGTGCTTTCGGATCATCAACACAAATGAGACTGAACAAGGAAACATTCTTCATTGAAAAGTACAAACCCAGACTCAACCATCCGAACATACTGACACAGAGAAATTAACAAGGAAATGGAAAAAAAAAATTTTTAAGCGATATCTCCCCTACACCGGAAAAAATCACTCACTACCTCCCCTTATTTAGAAATCTCCTGGAAATAAAAACAACGATAAGTCCATGCAATATAAACATAACGTCACAAGAAATTGAAAAGCTACACGCGAAACCGGTAATTTCTTTAAAAATTTTAAAATTATGTCATTTTAAGGAAAGGAGGAAAAAAAAAAAAAAAAAAAAAAAAAAAAAAAAAAAAAAAATTTTTCCAATATTCTCCAGACATTTTGACACAAATATATATATTTTTTAACATTTAAGCCTTCTGTCGTCTTTTCACACTTACTATTTTCTTATATATATATATATATATATATACATATATACGACAGGCTTCTTTCAGTTTCCGTCTACCAAATCCACTCACAAGGCATTGGTCGGCCCGGGGCTATAGCAGAAGACACTTGCCCAAGGTGCCATGCAGTGGGACTGAACCCGGAACCATGTGGTTGGTAAGCAAGCTACTTACCACACAGCCACCCCTGCGCCTATTTGTGTTTATATTTTCAGATTTTATTTAAATAAAAGGAAATAAAATAAAATACTAATTAAATGGTTTTAAAATTACCCGAAATCATTAGAAATACAATAACAATGTAAATAATTGTTTCAAATTTTGGCACAAGGCCTGCAATTTTAGGGAAGTGGAAAAATCGATTACATCGATCCTGAACGGATGACAGGCAAAGTCGACCTCGAGGGCATTTAAATGTTATGAGCCGGAAGAAATGTCGCTAAGCATTTAATCCGACACGCCAACGATTCAATCAGTTCACCGCTTTAATAATTCTTTCTACTATAGGAGCAGTTCCGGGTTCAGCCCCACTGCGTGGCACCTTGGGCAAGTGTCTTCTACTATAGCCACGGGCCAACCAAAGCCTTGGGAGTGGATTTGGTAGACGGAAACCGAAAGAAGCTCGTCGTATATATGTATATATGCTTGTATGTCTGTGTTTGTCCCCCCCACCCAACATCGCTTGACAACCGATGCTGGTGTGTTTACGTCCCCGTAACTTAGCGGCTCGGCAAAAGAGACCGATAGAATAAGTACTAGGCTTACAAAGAATAAGTCCTGGGGTCGATGTGCTCGACTAAAAAGCGGTGCCCCAGCATGGCCGCAGTCAAATGACTGAAACAAGTAAAAGAGTATAGGAACCAGGCCTGAAAATTTTTAGGGGACGGGGTTAGTGCTCAACTGGTACTAATATTACCGACTCAGAAAGGCAGCGAGCTGGCAGAAACGTTAGCACACCGGACGAATTCCTTAGCGGTCTGTCTTTACGTTCTGAGTTCAAATTCCACCGAGGTCGACTTTGCATTTCATCCATTCGGGGTCGATAAATTAAGTACCAGTTGCGTACTGAAGTCAATCTAATCGACTGGCTCCCTCCCCAAAAATTTCGTAAAAAAAATACCGAGCCTCGGGCCGACCGAGTGAGTTTGGCAGACGGAAACTGAAAGAAGCCCGTCGTATATATGTATGTATATATGTGTGTGTTTGCCCCCCCCCCACATCATTTGAGAACCGATGCTGGTGTGTTTACGACCCCGTAACCTAGTGGTTCGGCAAAAGAGACCCATAGAATAAGTACTAGGCTTACAAAGAATAAGTCCTGGGGTCGATTTGCTCGACTAATGGCAGTGCTCCAGCATGGCCGCAGTCAAATGACTGAAACAAGTAAAAGAGTAAAAGAGACCCAGAAAGGATGAAAGACAAATATATATATATATAGGCGCAGGAGTGGCTGTGTGGTAAGTAGCTTGCTAACCAACCACATGGTTCCGGGTTCAGTCCCACTGCGTGGCATCTTGGGCAAGTGTCTTCTACTATAGCCTCGGGCCGACCAATGCCTTGTGAGTGGATTTGGTAGACGGAAACTGAAAGAAGCCTGTCGTATATATATGTATATATATGTATGTGTATGTGTTTGTGTGTCTGTGTTTGTCCCCCTTGCATTGCTTGACAACCGATGCTGGTGTGTTTACGTCCCCGTTACTTAGCGGTTCGGCAAAAGAGACCCATAGAATAAGTACTAGGCTTACAAAGAATAAGTCCTGGGGTCGATTTGCTCGACTAATGGCGGTGCTCTAGCATGGCCGCAGTCAAATGACCGAAACAAGTAAAAGAGTGAAAGAGACCCAGAAAGGATGAAAGGAAAAAAAAAAAAAAAATATATATATATATATATATATATCGACCTCAGCAGTATTTGAACTCCGCTAAGCTAATTGTCCGACATACTAACAATTCTACCCCCGGCTTCACCACACGCCACCCGCCGCTGCCGCCCTTAAACATCCCAATAATTAAATTTAATTGTTCTGTTTGTAACACAATGAATATTTGACATGAAGAGCCGAGAATCGTCGGTTTTATTAGCCTGGTCCTATCCTTCCCACCCCGCCATCGTCAGCTCCGTTTTTTCGCTTTAAAATGCTGCTCTGAGCATATGTGCCTCGAGTCTACTTTGAAATATGTCAGCGGGCATCGATAGACAATCAATAAATCGGTTTTTCAGTCCGATTATTGATCGATATTCGAATGGAAATGGCGTTTATTTTAGAGGAAGAAAGAAAGAGAAGGAAAAAAGGGGGAAAAGAATATTCATTTTTTGCTTTTTTATTTTTCATTTATTTTTTTTAATACTTTTGGTGGTTGTTGTTATTGTTGTTGTTGTTGTCGGGGCATGTATGAATTTGCTGTTAATGTTTACATTTTCTTGTGTTCCTAACTTGGCACCATTTCGTTTCAGCAAATATTCTGGGATTTTATCACGTAATGCTCACCCCCCCTCTCTCTCTCTCTCTTGCGCGCTCTTGCGCTCTCTCTTTCCCCCGTCGCTCTCTCACTCTCTCTCTCTCTCATGCATACTTTCCTCTCTTTCTTTCTGACTCTCTTTTATACACATGTCGACAAAGCCACAAAGCTTTTGTGTGCACGAGTTTATTTAGCTCGGCTGGAGGGAGATAGAGATAGATAGAGAGATAGAGAGAGAAAGAAGGAGAGATAGATAGATAGAGAGAGAGAGATATAGAGAGCGTTAAATAGCTGATAATTGTAGCTAGTTGGCTCCTGGCAAGAGACCAACGAATATACATATATACATACATTATATATATATATATATATATATATATATATATATATATATATATATATATATATATATATGCACATATATTCACGCACACACACACACATATATATATGCATGTATATGCACACATACATTATACGCATCTGTGTGTGAGTGTATGAGAGAAGAGGGGGGAGATAGATGCACGGACAGACATACAAATGCGATGACATTTATTACAATTGTTAAAGTATTAAGGGTAGATTATTGTTTTGTGTGGATATATGTGGTAATGCGTGTACGTGTGTGTGTGTTTGTGTGTGTAAGGTTGCTGGTAATGTAGTGTGTGTGTGTGTGTGCGTGCGTGTTATTGACAGTTGACAGGATGAATGAATGTTGAAAGGGGGTGAGGGTGGGTGGGCAAGGAAGGAAACGTGATGTGTTACCTGTGTACATATGTACATGGCATACACACACACAAGCACACATTGTATACACATATGTATGTGTGTGTGTGGAGAGAGAAGGTGTGTGTGTGTGTGTCGTATGTTTGTAAATGTAGAATGTCCTATATATATAATATATATATATATATATATATATATATGTATATATATATATATATAGCATTTATGTATTATTTATATACATATATACATACATATATGTGTGTGTATGAATATAATCTCTCTCTCTCTCTCTCTCTCTAACATTCATTGGGTTGCATGTACTTGTAGCCCGAAGATGTCTTAGCTAGCCAAAACTTCGAAGTTACTGTCGATAATATTATTGTTTAAGCAAATAGAAGTATAGAGTAACCCATCAGATTCATTAAACGAAAAATTCTTCAAGGTGGTGCCCCAGTATGGCCACACTCTAAATGACTGAAACAAGTAAAAGATAAAAGATGTGTGTGTGTATATATATGTACACATAAGAGAGATGACCACTAAGTGGATATCCATTATGCTAGAAGTAGTCTTACCACTAAGAAAAGATTGTTTTCAAGAAAAGATTGTTCTGGAGTTTGCTGAATTTTCTTGAGAACAATCTTTTCTTAGTGGTTAGACCATAGGGGGTCTACTTCTAGCATAATGGATGTCCACTTAGTGGTAATCCCTCTTATATGTATGTAATATATTTTTTCTGAATCTTCAGATTTTTCATTATGCTAGGCCACTGGTTTTCAATTGATATTAATCAAATTAACATTCAATTTTTCACCCTTATTATTTAAATTTATATATGTATGCATGTGTGTATACAAACATATATATATATATATATATATGTATGTGTGTGCAAGCCATTTCGTTTTTTTTTGTTTTTGTTGTAGGTTAAGAAATGTGCCAACCACCGGATGCCGAAACTGAGGATTGAACCAGGGACCTTTACATTTTCAGTCTAACACTTCCAGCTGAGCTATACATACATATATATATATATATATGTCTACATACATACATCACACACACACACACAAACATATATATATATATATATATATACATACGTATATATGGTATGTGTCACTGATTTCTCACTTTGGCATAACATCACGAATGTGTACAACAGGAGGAAGAGGAGGAGGAGGAGTATTGGGTGGAGGAAGGGGTGTGTGGAGAATGATTGGAACCTCAACAGACAATGGCTAAGCAGATCAATGAATCAGAAACAACAACCAAGTCACACCCACATCAGTGATTCTGAACCAGGGTTCATATGACCTTTGGGGGTCCTCAAAAGATTTTGCAGTTGAAATTTATGTGCAATAAACTTCTTATACTTCTAACAATACACAAAATATTTCAACGATTTTTTAAATACAATTTCTAATAATATTTAGGTACAATAATATAAAAGGATTTTTTTTTAACATCAAATGGTTATGAGGGTCCAGTAGGGTAAAAATAGGAACCAAAGGGGTCCATATGTAAACAATGGTTGAGAACCAACTGCCCTACAGTTTTTAACATTGGAATAATACACTGGACGATGAAGACTTTGATATACAAACAGAAGTGATGGCCATGGTTAGAACACACTTGGTGATAGATATGTTAATCTCAATCAGGACTGACCTGTAATTAAACATCAACAACAACAACAAAGCTAGTTAATTTGTTGATGTTGGGAAGATGAAAGACAATGTTGACCACAGCAGGATTTGAACACAGGACCCTAAATTGATGCAACAAGACAATGTACAAGTGGAAGTCATTTAGTGCCACGCTCAAGAATTCATAGCACTCTACTCCACACTTTGTGCCACTCCACTTGAGATTTCATCAAACCTCCATGGGACTGCAAACTCCATGATAACCTGGTGATGTGCTATCCTTGATTCTAAAACCCTTATTCAACAAAGTGTTTATCAAACAGAGGGGGTTAAGAGCTTCTTTCAGCATCAGGGGGTGAATTACAAATGCACTAAAATTCATTTCTTTTCTTTCACTTGAATCAGTTCTTAAATGGAAACCATCCTGGGGCACTGCCTTGAAGAACATTTGTACCTGGTTTTTATAAGGGTGGTACTTATTCTAGTGAAGGCACATGGCTTAGTGGTTAGGGCATTCGGCTCACGATTGTAAGGTCGTCAGTTCAATTCCCTGTGATGCTTTGTGTCCTTGAGCAAGACACTTTATTTCCCGTTGATCCAGTCCACTCAGCCGGCAAAAATGAGTAGTACCTGTATTTCAAAGGGCCGGCCTTGTCACATTCTGTGTCATGCTGAATCTCCCTGAGAACTACGTTAAGGGTACATGTGTCTGTGAATTGCTCAGCCACTTGCACGTTAATTTCACGAGCAGGCTGTTCCGTTGATCAGATCAACTGGGACCCTTGTCGTCGTAACCAACAAAATGCTCCCTTTTACTTATTCTATTAATCTCTTGTTGTGCATACATAGAGTGATGAGGTAAGGTTGATAGAAGAGATATAGAGGGGGTATGTGTTAATGATCCAGGAGGTTTGTATGTGGGTGTTATTCGTGGGGGGGGACTTACATTTAGATTTACGAAAGAATTTAAAAGTGCAGAAGAATTTGTGCTTACACGTAGTGAAGGCTCCATATCTACTGTCTCAGCTATAACCTTGGAGCCCTAGTAATCCATTACAGCACTTACCTAGCGAACCTAATCATTTAGATCACCTGTGAACTAAATCCCCATATTTTATATTTTGTATGCCCCGCTCCCCTCTTGAAATTATTTTTGGCTTGCAAGGTACTTGGTGACCCTGTCAGTGCAGGTGCCACTTAAAAGCACCCAGTCCACATTGTAAAATGGTTGGCATTTGGAAGGGCACCCAGCTGTAAAAACTTTGCCAAAACTGACCCTGCCTGTGCTTGTTCCACCTAAAAAGCACTAAGTCCACTCTGCTGAATGGTTGGTGTTAGAAAGGGCATCCAGCTGTAAAAATCCTGCCAAAACAGTCACAGAAGTCTGGTGCAGGCTTCTGTCTGCCCAGCTCTTGTGAAACCATCCAACCCATGCCAGCATGGAAGGTGGACGTTAAACGATGATGATGATGATGAAGATGATGATGATATGACAATATGACAGGGGTCCTTCAGTCCTCATCTACCAAATTCACTCACAAGGATTGGTCAGTCCAAGGTGCCATGCACTGGAACTGAACTCAGAACCATTTGGTTGAGAAGCAAGCATCTTACCACACAGCCACACCTGTGCCTATATGCAACTAAAAATAACAAATCCTTAATTCCATACATTCATGAATAGGTAACTTAAATGACTGTTTTAGTTTTAAAGAGTTAAATGTTTTATGCTGTGACTGCGAAGACCCGACAAATAACATTCATGGCTGTTTCCTGCTCTAGCTTCGCATAGAAGCCCCAGCCCATCCAAAGTGCCTCGGATTGCAGGACGGCCTACTGTGCTTACCTTGGATCGTAGGGCGACCTGCTGTGCTTCAGGAAACCTATTGAGTCAAGTACAACAAAAGATCAAATGGAAATTGTAGTTGTGATACCTGTGCTGGTGGCACGTAAAAAGCACCATCCGAACATGGCCGATGCCAGCGCCGCTTTGACTGGCTTCCATGCTTGAGGCAAGTAAAAAGCATCAACTGATCGTGGCCGTTCCCAGCCTTCCCTGGCACCTGTGCTGGTGGCATGTAAAAAAACACCCACTACACTCATGGAGTGGTTGGCGTTAGGAAGGGCATCCAGCTGTAGAAACTCTGCCAGATCAGATTGGAGCCTAGTGCAGCCATCTGATTCGCCAGACCTCAGTCAAACCGTCCAAGCCATGCCAGCATGGAAAGTGGACGTTAAACGACGATGATGATACACACACATACATATATATATATACTTTATTTAAAAGCAGCAGAAATGGTTTTGTAGAATTTTCTGCTGCTTTAAATAAAGCATATTACTCTACCTCTGGTATTTGAGTACTCTTTTTTCCACCTGTTTCACATTTATGTGTTTATTCCGGTATATATATATATATATATATTATATATATATATACATATATATATATACACACATATATATATACATTCATATATATCTTTTACTTGTTTCAATTATTTGACTGTGGCCATGTTGGAGCATTGCCTTTTATATATATTACACACACACACACAATGGGTTTCTCTCAATGGTTTGTGTTTAGCAAATCCAGCAAGTCGTTGACCCCAATGTGGCAGTCCAGCAGTGGTGTCCTTGTGGCGCTAGCGTGGATGGTATGATGGTGGTGGCAGCAGCAGCAGTGGTGTTGCTGCACCATCAAGCCTATACATAGCTAACATACCACAGTTTGCAACAGCAGTGTTAGCAACCCATCCAGCAGTCTGGGTGGATTACCGGGGTAGGCATGTGGCGGGGTGTGTGTGCTTGTATTTGTGTGTGTGTGTGCGCGTGACTTTGAGGTAAGATGGATGTGGATTTCTGTGTATGCGTGTGCATATGTCAATGACTTGCTAAGCATCTGTGAATGTATAGGTAGTTGCCTGGTTGTGTGTGTGTGTGTGTGCGTTGGAGTGGAGGGGAGTACTTTGTTTGGGTGTGTAGGTGAGATGGTTATATATATATATAAAACAGTTATTTATATATATATCATCATCATCATCATGATATATATATATATATATATATATTGGAAGGTTTGGAGATGATGTACAGGTTTTATATATTAGAAGAAATGAGGTACTTAGAAGTACGGATGGTTTATATTTACAGATATTTATTTGTATATTACATTTTTTATATATATATCATATCACTTATATAAGACAGTACTGTCTTATATTCCTCCCCACCACTACGAAACTCTATAAAATGATTAAAATTCCCCACACAGGAACTTATTTTGATTTGAAACCCCACTAGAATGGGAGAAAGCGCTAATGATCTAAGTGATATGATATATATATAAAAAATGTAATATACAAATAAATATCTGTAAATATAAACCATCCGTACTTCTAAGTACCTCATTTCTTCTAATATATATATAGGCGCAGGAGTGGCTGTGTGGTAAGTAGGTTGCTAACCAGCCACATGGTTCCGGGTTCAGTCCCACTGCGTGGCACCTTGGGCAAGTGTCTTCTACTATAGCCCCAGGCCGATCAATGCCTTGTGAGTGGATTTGGTAGACGGAAACTGAAAGAAGCCTGTCGTATATATGTATATATATGTATGTGTATGTGTGTGTGTTTGTATGTCTGGTGTGTTTACGTCCCCGTCACTTAGCGGTTCGGCAAAAGAAACCGATAGAATAAGTACTAGGCTTACAAAAGAATAAGTCCCGGGTTCGAGTTGCTCGACTAAAGGCGGTGCTCCAGCATGGCTGCAGTCAAATGACTGAAACAAGTAAAAGAGTAAAAGAGTATATATATATAATATATATATATATAACTGTGTAGAATGCACATACTGCTTATCTGGGGTGATATATATGTATGCATATATATTCTGTGCCCCTCTTTGTGTGTGTATGCATGTGTTGGTATCTGGGTATGTGCATATTGAGTAACTTTATATATTTCAGGTGTCTATATATGTATACATAACAGCAGGCATGGCAATGTGCCAAGAAGCTTGCTTCCCAACCACATGGTTCTGGGTTCAGTCCCACTGCATGATAACCTGGGCGAGTATCTTTACTACAGCCACGGGCGAACCAAAGTCTTGTGGGTGGATATGGTACATAAAAACTGAAAGAAGCCTGTCATATATATATATGACAGGCTTCTTTCTGTCATATATATATATATATATATATATATATACTACACTCACGGAGTGGTTGGCGTTAGGAAGGGCATCCAGCTGTAGAAACACTGCCAGATCAGACTGGGCCTGATGCAGCCTTCTGGCTTCAGACCCCAGTTGAACCATCCAACCCATGCTAGCATGGAAAGCGGACGTTAAACGATGATGATGATGATGATGATATATGCATGCATATCGATGTGTGTCTTTGTGTCTGTTTGTCCCCTACAAGTGCTTCAGAACTGCTGTTGGTGTGTTTATGTCCCTATAACTTAGTGGTTAAGCAAAAAAGGTGGTGCCCCAGCATGGCCATAGTTTTAATGACTAAAACAAGTAAAAGATAGAAGACAAATGACGTATGTGTGTGTGTGTGATGTTGATAATCCTCTCTGTGTAACGCAAAAATCAGAACATTTGAAGTGACCAGTTCTTGTTAAAGGAGCACTCTGTCAGTTACGACAACGAGGGTTCCAGTTGATCCGATCAACGGAACAGCCTGCTCGTGAAATTAACGTGCAAGTGGCTGAGTACTCCACAGACACGTGTACCCTGAATGTAGTTCTCGGGTGAGATTCAGTGTGACACAGTGTGTGACAAGGCTGGCCCCTTTGAAATACAGGTACAACAGAAACAGGAAGAAAGAGTGAGAGGAAGTTGCGGTGAAAGAAATACAGTAGGGTTTTCCACCACCCTCTGCTGGAGCCTCGTGGAGCTTTGGGTGTTTTCCCTCAATAAACACTCACAACGCCCGGTCTGGGAATCGAAACCGCGATCCTATGACTCCATGAAAGGAGCACTCTGTCGGTTACAATGACAAGGATTCTGGTTGATCCAATCAGCAGAACAGCCAGCTTATGAAATTAACATGCAAGTGGTTGAGCACTCCAGAGACCCTTAACGTAGTTCTCAGGGGAGATTTAGCATGACATAGAGTGTGACAAGGCTGGCCCCTTTGAAATACGGGTACAAGAGAAACAGGAAGAAAGGATGAGAGAAAGTTGTGGTGAAAGAGTACAGCAGGATTCGCCAACCCACCCCTGTCGGAGCGTCATGGAGATTTAGGTGTTTTCGTTCAATAAATATTCACAATGCCTGGTCTGGGAGGTGAAACCACGATCCTACAACCACAAGTCCGCTGCTCTAACCACTGGGCCATTGCGCCTACACAATACTGTAATAAACAAGTTTTGAAGATATAGAATTCCCCATTCTTCTTTATGATGTGTATGTGTGCGTAGACACACAGATACACGCATGCAATGGGTAGAAGGGTATTAAGTTGGAAAACAGCCAGCAAGTCACTGTGCAGGAATCAAAGTGATGTGTCCTATATTCCTGCAATTAGCAAAGCAAGAATAAACCTGTTCCAAAATCTCAACCTTGGCACCAGATACTTACATGTGTTACCCTGTCTCTTGCATTATTTTAATGCTTTGTATATTCTCGGCTGTGTCCTGAGATCCATTCTGTCATAGACTCTTTTATACCCTTTTACTTGTTTCAGTCGTTTGACTACGGCCATGCTGGAGCACCGCCTTTAGTCGAGCAAATTGATCCCAGGACTTATTCTTTGTAAGCCTAGTATTTATTCTATCAGTCTCTTTTGCCGAACCGCTAAGTTACGGGGACGTAAACACACCAGCATCGGTTGTCAGGTGATGTTGGGGGGACAAACACAGACACATATATCATCATCATTATCATCGTTTAACGTCCGCTTTCCATGCTAGCATGGGTTGGACAATTTGACTGAGTTTGGCGAACCAGATATCTGCACCAGGCTCCAATCTTGATTTGGCAGAGCTTCTACAGCTGGATGCCCTTCCTAATGCCAAACACTCTGAGAGTGTAGTGGGTGCTTTTACGTGCCACTGGCATGAAGGCCACTCAGGCAGTACTGGCAACGGTCAAGGAAAATCATGTTTTTTTTTATATATAGACACATACACACACACATACATATATATATATATCATCATCATCATCATCATCATCATCATTTAACGTCCGCTTTCCATGCTAGCATGGGTTGGATGGTTCAACTGGGGTCTGGGAAGCCCGAAGGCTGCACCAGGCCAGTCAGATCTGGTAGTGTTTTCTAACGCCAACGTTATATATATACATATATATATATATACATATACATATATATATATACATATAACATATATATATATATACATATACATATATATATATACATATAACATATATATATATATACATATATATACATATACATATATACAACAGGCTTCTTTCAGTTTCCGTCTACCAAATCCACTCACAAGGCTTTGGTTGGCCCGAGGCTATAGTAGAAGACAATTATCCAAGGTGCCATGCAGTGGGATTGAACCCGGAACCATGTGGTTGGTAAGCAAGCTACTTACCACACAGCCACTCCGTTTAGCAATATTAAACAAACTTAACCCATTCATGCTGATCGTCCGTTTAAACTGACCCTTAATTTGTAAGGGTGTAAAACAAATACTTGATACAAATTGTGATTTGTGTATGATCTGTATCAAAGAATGAAACAGGTTCTTAACACGTATGAAGTCTGTATCAAACGCATTTCAATGAAATTTTTTTTCATTTATTATTTAGGTCAAATTAATAGTTTCTGTGAATTTGCAAGCAATTTCACTCACTAGAAAAACTTCGGCACGAATGGGTCAAGGTGGAAAGCTGGAAAAATCGTTGCCACGTCGACCAAATTTCTATGCAGCATTTTGTCCCATTTTTATATGTTCTGAGTCCAGATGCCACCAGGGTTGACTTTGACTTTTCTGCATTTGTCCTTTTGGGATCAATAAAAATAAGTACCTATTTCTTATATTACCCACAAGGGGCTAAACACAGAGAGGACAAACAAGGACAGACAAACGGATTAAGTCGATTACATCGACCCCAGTGCGTAACTGGTACTTAATTTATCGACCCCGAAAGGATGAAAGGCAAAGTCGAGATCGGCGGAATTCGAACTCACAACGTAACGCAGACGAAATACCGCTAAGCATTTCGCCCGGCGTGCTAACGTTTCTGCCAGCTCGCCGCCTTAAAAATAAGTACCGGTTGAGTACTGGGGGTTGATGTAATTGTCTTACTCCCCCACCCCACCCCCGGAATAGTGTCAAAAATTTGAAACCACTTTTAGACAAACTCCATGTGGCAAGTTGTTAGAATCATCATCATCATCTCTGGGCCCCCCATCTTCCCCTGTATGCATCCATTTGCGCTTTGGGTTTGCTTATTTAGTTCTGCAGGAACTTTACTCCCCATAAAACAGAATTTATTGATCGTTAAAAACACTTTTCCTTTTTTTATTACCTTTGAATTAAAATTAAAAAAAAATTCTTTAACGAGATTCCTGTTGTGAGGGAGAAGTCAAGGTTATGGAACAGCCAAAGTGTGTCATTGATTGCTACTGTGTCATTCTTTATTAGGAATGTCTGGTATTGTGTGTGTGTGTGTGTGTGTGCGTATGTGTGTGTAAAATACAACACACTCATAGAAAATGATTAAGGCATTGGTTAACCAAACACATTATTTTTATACTATTAATATGCAGAAGAGATAGATAGAGAGAGAGAGAGAGAGACAGACAGACAGAAAGAGAGAGAGAGAGAGACAGAGAGAGAGAGACAGACAGACAGACAGAGAGAGAGAGAGAGAGAGAGTGAAAGAGGCCTCAGAAGAACTGTTTCACAGTTTGTTGATCCCTCCTCAGAGAAGACATACCCTGCTTCTTTCCCCAAACAATAGCATAGAATATTAATCTACTATATAGGTAGTGGGGGTCTGAAAGGGGTCTCAGGGAGTAGCGTTCCCCGCCTTCCTGAGATAGTTGTCCACCGCATTTCTTAAAAATCGTGGTTGAGGCCTTGGTCTTGGGACCACTCGTGTCTAGAAACTGAGGTTGGGGGGGTAAGCAAGGGCATGCTCCCCGTAGAAAATCAATCCAGTTCCAAAAAGGCCTCATGGTAGCAAAGGAGAATGGGTACCAACCAACCCAAAGGTTAGGGTGGGCTTCACCTGCCTACCTTGGTTGCTATGGCATCGAGGTAGATCTGGCCACCCCTGTTAACGGGGACAAAACCTGGATTTAAAACACTTGATAATGATGATGATGATGATGATGATGATATATAACACACTTAATCAAAATCTTTTTGCTGTCTTTTCCTCATTACATAATTACTAATAATTAGACAGGTCTTTCTTTTTCTAGTGACTTCATTAACACTGTTAACACTAGTTTAACTATAGTTTTCCATGCAGATGGCATCTCTGAGAAGTTAACATCTGTGATGTATTTTCTCATAACAAATAGATGTATGCCAGAGGCAGTGGTGTCTCGTAGATAAAATTAGTGGGGGTGCTACTTCCACCTTGGTTTTCAAAAATCCCCCCTAAATCACAAAATAATCCTGGCAGTAACACTGAAGCTGGAAGCAGGATAATAATTTAATTCTACACTTTATCACATTCAAGAATATAAACACGTTTTTAAGCACAACATACATGGAGTCAAAAAGGAACACTATCTTTCCCCCAGCACTGAGTGAACGACAGTGCTCTTTCTCCCTAGCATGAAGCTTCCTATCTCGGACTTTTGAGCATGCGCACAACAGCTAAACACCGCGTCACTGGAACTGTGAAGTGCACAGTTCTATACAAGGATTTTTGTATTTTTTTCATAAACTAGGGGACAGCTACTGGCATTAAGCTTAAGGATTATATAACGTATGAGTATAAAGAAAGAATTAAAGGAAAAAGGACTCATTATATTGAATGTCATCGATAATATCGAGTGGAAATAGGGGACACTGCAGTTCTACAGTGGGGTATACACGAGCCATCACTGAAAGAGAGAAGATTGAGAGGAGACATCCCATGTCATTCTCACATAAGAAGACATTGTGAGAGAATGTAAGAAATTCGAGTTTCATGATCGAGATTAATATTCTGCAGCTAGCTTTGTTGGAGTTAATCTCGCCAGGAAATATGGGCGGATTAACTCCTGGAGATTATGGTTATTATCTGACTGGAAATTAGTTTTGTCGAACAGAACAAGGAAATCCTCTGTGGCTTATCTTCTCTTTCCCTTACTACTTCTCTCTGACCCCGACCCCCCCACCACCACTACCAACTTCATACTCATCATCATCATCATCATCAGCAGCAGCATTTAATGCCCATCTTCCATGCTGGCATGGGTTGCACTGTTCAACAGGATCCAATGAACCAAAGAACTGCAGGGAGTTTCAATGCCTGCTTTGGCACGGCTCCTCATGGTTCAGTCCCGCTGCGTGGCACCTTGGGCAAGTGTCTTCTACTATAGCCTCAGGTCGACCAAAGCCTTGTCAGTGGATTTGGTAGGCGGAAACTGAAAGAAGCCCGTTGTATATATGCACACAAAATATGTGTTTGTGTGTCTGTGTTTGTCCCCCCCCACTATCGCTTGACAACCGGTGTTGGTTTGTTTACATTGCTGCGTAACTCAGAGGTTCGTCAAAAGAGACTGACGGAATAAGTACCAGGTTTAACAAAGAATGAGTTCTGGGGAGGGGTGGGGGTCGATTTGTCTGACTAAAGGGCAGTGCTCCAGCATGGCCGCAGTCAAACGACTGAAACAAGTAAAAGAGTAACAATGTTTGTAACATCAGTGAGATAAGGATACTATCTATGGGGGGTGGGGTGAGGGGTGAGGGGGGGAGAGATGAAGATAGCAATGTGTTATGTGTGTGTATGTGTTGTGTGTGTTGTGTGTGTGTGTGTGTATGTGTGTGTGTGTATGTGTGTGTGTGTACGTGTTGTGTGTTGTGTGTGTGTGTGTCATTTAGTGCATATTTCACGAAATAATACGTATTTGTGGGAGTGGACAGGTTGACTGACTCAAACTTCCTAATTACTACTACTACTACTACTACTACTACTACTACTATTACTACTACTACTACTACTACTACTATACTACTACTACTGCTGCTGCTGCTGCTGCTACTACTACTACTACTACTACACTACTACTACTACTACTTCTGCTGCTACTACTACTCTACTACTACTACTACTACTACTACTACTACTACTAATATTACTACTTCTGCTGCTGCTGCTGCTGCTGCTACTACTACTACTACTACTACTACTACTACTACGGCCACCACCACTTGAGATTAACACTGTAAACTAAAGGTTGAATATTCTCACACCTACTCTTGTGTGTCTTCTTGGTGATTATCAAATCGCAACATCAGCAAGTACAGAGGAAAATTTGTGCCTTGTTGAGGAGGTTTAATAAGACTTGAACATGACTGGAGTTACTTCCCTCTTCCACGACTTTACAATTATTTTTATAAATCATTTCGATGCTCCCTACATCAAATATGTTTACAGTCACTACATAACCAATATTTCCTTGTATGATTTCCTTGTATGTCAGCATCGCCTCACTGGCACTTGTTCTGGTGGCACGTGAACAAAACATTCGAGCGAGGTCATTGCCAGTGCTGCTGGACTGACTCCCATGAAGGTGGCACGTAAAAAACACCATTTTCTAGTGTGGCCGTTTCCAGTACTGCCGGACTGGCCCTCCTGCTGGTGGCACTTTAAAAGCACCCACTACACACTTGGAGTGGTTGGCGTAGGAAGAGCATCCAGCTGTAGAAACTCTGCCAGAACAAGATTGGAGCCTGGCGCAGCCATCTGGTTTGCCAGTCCTCAGTCAAATCGTCCAACCCATGCTAGCATGGAAAGCGGACGTTAAACGATGATGATGATGATTCATGACAACCCCATTCAGCCATTAAACCCAACTACCTCAAACTAATCCATCTTATGCCTGCTCAGTGACTCTGTTCCTGCCTCATCAACAACCTGTCTAAGCTGGTTGATTGCAGGTTGGTCAAAAGTGGACCCACAGTCAAGTGAATAGCTCCAGCTATTGGCACCAAAATGGAATTTGAGCCCAGAATGTGAAGAGCAGCCAAAGAGAGAGGCCAAGAATCATGGATGGAAGCACTCCGTCGGTTATGATCAACGGAACAGCCTGCTCGTGAAATTAACGTGTAAGTGGCTGAGCACTCCACAGACACGCGTACCCTTAACGTAGTTCTCGGGGATATTCAGCATGACACAGAGAGTGACAAGGCCGGCCCTTTGAAATACAGGTAGAACATAAACAGGAAGTAAGAGCGAGAGAAAGTTGTGGTGAAAGAGTACAACAGGGATCACCACCATCCCCTGCCGGAGCCTCGTGGAGCTTTAGGTGTTTTCGCTCAATAAACACTCACAACGCCCGGTCTGGGAATCGAAAGCGCGATCCTACGACCGCGAGTCTGCTGCCCTAACCACTGGGCCATTGCGCCTCCTCCTGTCCTTTACTCAAGTAACGAAACCAGCCAACCACTCTCAGCTGACTTTGGGAGGGTGGAGGGCAAACTTGATCTCACCAGATTGCTGAAATCTGGGTATCAACTGTGGGGAATTTAATCTTAGGTTTGTTTTGTTTTCTGAAAAATAAATCATTGTGGCAGAGAGCCGGAACCAATGAATACATAAAATGAAAATGTGTGTATACAGAGTTAGGTGTACGTGTGTGTGTGTGTGTGTGTGTGATGTACTTTACTGTCTTAAATAAAGGAGATACAGACAATATGGTATACAAATTAATGGGTAAACCATGGCTTTGTTCCATCACCTATAAAACACACACACACGCACACACACACGCACACACACACACAAACACACACGCACACACACACACACACCCAGGTCGATATGATTGACTAATCTCTCAAAGGAAATCTTAGCAAGGTTCACTGATTGAAACTAATAAAGGAATATACACATAAGTGTATACACATGGATATATACATATGTGTGTGTGTGCATATATGTATGCATAATATATACATACATATATACATGTGTGTGTATATATACATATATATATATGTATGTATATATATCTATCTATCTATCAATCTATCTATCTATCTATCTATCTATCTATCTATCTATATATTATATATATATATATATATATATATATATATGTATATGTATATGTATATATATATATATATGTATATATATATATATATGTATATATATATATTATATATATATATATATATAATATATATATATATATATATATACACATATATACGTATATATATATATATACATAAAACTAGTCAAAGTGGGTGTGGCAGTACACATGATCCTCCTGCAGCCCCGTCTCCACCTGGACAGTCAGGGTCTGGTGTCGCTGACGTTCAGCCTTCCATTTCTGAAGAAAAAGGGGGCAAAGGAGATTTATTGTCGTTACACCCCCCCCCCCCGAGATCAGTCCAATGAAGAAGAAAATTAATGAAGCAACAATGATTTCTCTCTAATTAAACAAAACCGCTTAAGTCCATGCTTAGCCGTTAGTTTACATAAGCCATCCGTTAACTAGAAATGAGCTCCGTGGGAGATCTTGTATTACTTCTACCCATCCCCTTTTAACCCCCACCTCTTATAAGTTAAATTGTAAATACTGTCGTTAATACAATGAGATTACTTAACTTAGCTTTGTACTAAACAATACGAGTTAATGTTCGCCCTGAAACCTGCTTTTTAAACCGTGGGAAACTCAATTTTCTGTTTTGCTTTTGTTTCCAAACTATAATTCACCGAGAAGAACTTTGAAGAGGATCTCAGCTAAAACCGAATCCTTGACTAATGGTGACGTGTTGGGTGAGGTTTGTTAAAGCTATTGATTAGAAAGGAAGAGGTGCAGTGGGCAAGGTAGGATTGCTATATGTAGTGTTAGCAGGCCGGAAAATCAGAGAAGAAGGAGGGGGCTCTGACCAAGATGTTATAATGCCTTTGACATTGTGAAATCTTTTGAGAGGTGCCTCATAAATGAAGAGAGGCCCAGGGCCTCTTTTCATCTAAATCTAGCACTACTAATAGGTAACTGGATATGAGACACGCATTTTATTTTATGATATAATACAGGCAAGCTGGCAGAAACGTTAGCACGCCGGGCGAAATGTGTAGCTGTATTTCGTCTGCCGCTACGTTATGAGTTCAAATTCCGCCGAGGTCGACTTTACCTTTCATCCTTTCAGGGTCGATTAAATAAGTACCAGTTACGCACTGGGGTCAATATAATCGACTTTAATCTGTCTGTCTGTCCTTGTTTGTACTCTCTGTGTTTAGCCCCTTGTGGGTAGTAAAAAAAAAAATATAGATATAATACAGCTAATACAACATACACACACACACACATTTTTCATCTTTTATTTGTTTCAGTTACTAAACTGTGGCCATGCTGGGGCACTGCCTTGAAGTATTTTAGTCAAATGAATCAACCCCAGAACTTTTTTCTTTTTAAAGTCTGGTACTTAATCTATCAATTTCTTTCATTGAAACATTAAGTTACAGGATGTAAACAAACCAGCATTGGTTGTAAAACAAGGGCGGGGTACAAACACAGACACAAAGACACACACACATACACACACGTATATAGGCTTCTTTCAGTTTCCATCTACCAAATCCACTAACAGGGCTTTAGTTTGGTCCAGAGGCTATGGTAGAAAACACTTGTCCCAGTGGGATTGATCCCAGAACCATGTGGTTTGGAAGCATACTACTAGAAAAATAAATTCCAAAACATAAATATATTTTTTCGATTTAATTGGCAGAAATTAAAAAATGAGTCAAAAGGGAGTCAATGGATGCCCTCATCTTATTTGTTATTACCACAACATTTCGTCTGATGTACTCTCCAGCCTTCATCAGGTGTCCTGGTGGAATTTCAAACCCAACCCTTTATTTCACTAATGGGATACCCTGTTCTCATCCTTAAGGTATTCTTTTTTGCAGATTCTATTTTTTATGTAGATATTATTTTCCACTTCCCTGCTTGGGTTTGAACCCAGAATCCGAGTGTTAGTAGCTCTTATTTACTACACTATATGTCTATGGGCATAATATCTTCAAAAAATAACATCAGTAAATAGAATACCTTAGAAATGAGAACAGAGTACCCCGTTAGTCTAATAAAGGGTTGGGTTTGAAATCCTATCAGAACACCTGATGAAGGCTGGAGAGTACATCAGCCGAAATGTTGTGGTAACAACAAACAAGATGAGGGCATCTAAGCATCCATTGCAAATAATGTACATAATTCCTCGTCTCAAAAACATAGAAGAGTTTAAATAATACTATTGTTTTAAACCAAAGGCTGTCAACATCCCGTCACAAATCGCTAACGATATATTTACAAACACACACACACATGTTGCTATATATGAATGCTCTCCTCCTCTCCCTCCTCCTCCTCCCCCTCCTGCTCAGGGGCAGCTGTCGTACGACTTTGATAGATTAATAATCTAAACAAAACGAATAACAACAACAGAACCACTTTGTTAATGTGAGATGATCGATATTCACAAGTTGACGCCTATTGAGACACTTAGAGACCAGAGTTTCCAGAGAGAGAGAGAGAGAGAGAGAGAGAGAAAGAGAGAGAGAGAGTGTGTGTGTTTGTGAAAAGAGAGAAGAGAGAAAGGGAGGAAGAGAGGAAGAGAGAGAGAGAGAGAGAAAGCTGTGTGATGATCCAATTTAGCAGGTCAGCAATATTTCTAGGATCCACAAAGAGAAAAAGAAAATCGATAGAAACATTCGTTTGCATACACAGATACAAACAGACACACACACACACACACACACACACAAACACACACACATACACGCATGCACACACACACAAACACACATTAAAGGGGCAGGCATTATTGATAGATTTGCTTCCCGACCACATGGTTCCGGGTTCAGTCCAACTACTATACCCTCGGGCCGACCAAAGCCTTGTGAATGGATTTGGTAGACGGAAACTGAAAGAAGCCCGTCGTATATATAAACGTATGTGTGTGTGTGTGTGTCTTTGTATCTTCGTTTGTTCCCCCACTACAGCTTGACAACCAGTGATGGTGTCTTTACATCCCCATAACCTAGCGATTCGGCAAAAGTCATCGACTAAAAATTCTTAAAGGCCGCAATCTAATAACTGGAACAAGTGGGGGAAAATAATAGTAATAATAATAAAAGGGCACACACAAACACACACAGAGAAAGGCATATAAATACACACACAACACACATACTGACATATACACACACGTAATCAGAAGATACGGTACTGATAACGTCGGGTGGACTTCCTTCCCCACCCGCTGTTTCATACAAATCTAATTATTACCAAATACATTTTTTAATTTTTATTTTATCGCAAATTAAATGGCAAATGAGAGAATCCCACTCGCTTCATACACAGACACACACACACACAAGTACGCATACGTATATACACACATGTACATAATGCATGCAGATATAATTATATGCTTGTGCGAGCAGGTATGTGTATATAGGTGTGTCTAATTTGTCTACCATGTTATGTAAACTTTAACACAGACGTTGTGATCATGGCCTCCGTTGCATCACAGCGTGCAATGCGGCGGCGTTCAATAAAGATAGGCGAATGTCAGGTATCGACCTGAAAAGCTGTCAGCTTTATCAAGGACCCAAGTCACCTATCAACTTTACAGCGAGTTTCATGTCACCTATCGAGTTCTGAACAAAGTTTCTACATCGTTGCTCCACCGAGTCAAGGAAGGAGACTTGCACCAGCGGTTCCCCCCACCTGGGGTCCAAATACGATTTTGTTGTTAAAATTGGTGTACAATAAATTGGTTACACGTCAACCATGCATAAAATATTTTAACAATTTTTGACCCAATTCTTAATGATATTTAATTACAAAAATATAATAGAATTTTTTAAAACAGAAAGGTGTCCATAGGTGAAAAATGGTTGGGAACCACTGCACAAGACGATCGTACAACATGGTAGAAATAGGAGCAAATTAAGGCGGCGAGCTGGCAGAAACGTTAGCATGCCGGGCGAAATGCTTAGCGGTATTTCGTCTGCAGTTACGTTCTGAGTTCAAATTCTGCCGAGGTCGACTTTGCCTTTCATCCTTTCAAGGTCGATAAATTAAGTACCAGTTAAGCACTGGGGTTGATGTAATCGACTTAATCCCTTTGTCTGTCCTTGTTTGTCCCTTCTATGTTTAGCCCCTTGTGGGCAATAAAGAAATAAGAAATAGGAGCAAAATTACCCTCAAATCACAGCCTATCGACTTGTAATTTTAATAACTACAGAGTTGGCCGTCATATAACGGATATCTTTTTTCACTATTGGTAGTATCAAGAAATAGAACATACATACAATATATATATAAAATTGCAGCGTGGAAGGTGTTTATAAGCCATTTAAAAACACACAAAAACCGTTAGATTCACTTCAACATTTAAATTTAATTTGTCAAAATATTTTCGTCGCTTTAAGACTGCGACCTGTTCACTGAGAAAATTCCATGCTGCAGAATTCAGTGAACAGGTCTCGGTTTCAAAGCGGCGAAAATATTTTGGCAAATTAAATTTAAATGTTGAAGTAAGTCTAACAGTTTTTGTGTGTTTCTTATATGGCTTACAAACACCTTCCACGCTGCAATTGTTTTCGTACCAGCACACGATCTCAGATCAGGTCACTCGCTATGCAAGTACATCTCCGCAATAACAATAATTATAGTTTAACTTCCATTAAATTTCATTGTGTTTATAAAAACCAATGAAATAATGAATATTAATTTTTCAAACTAAAAATATTTATTACCTTAAAATAAAAATTCAAGAAAACAAATTCCTCATTTGCATATTTACCATAAATATGTCTTATTATTTTTCTAAATTAAACAAAATTATTTTCCATATCAATTTTATACTGAAGTTCTCCATGCTGTCTCAGAGCCATGTGGCCTTTATTTGACTTGGATATTCTATATCTGTTACCAACTACACATGTTTTGTTTGTTTTCTTCACCATTCTTTATATTCTCTCATTTCTTTCCTGCAGCATTTTGCTTGTTGATGCCACCAAAATGAACAACCTTATCGTTAAAGGTGTGACATTATGATTTTGGCCGATTACTGACGAGGAAAGAACATGTCTTGTGTGTGAATCTTTCGTTTGTTCCTTTAGTTGAAGAAATCGACACCAGGACTTATTCTTTGTAAATTATTTATATTATTTATATTATTTATATTATTTATATTTGATGGATATTTGTCCCACGGGCATATGGCTTAGTGGTTAAGAGCACGGGCTACTAACCCCGAGATTCTGAGTTCGATTCCAGGCAGTGACCTGAATAATAATAATAATAATAATAATAATAACATTGAAAAATACCTTAGGAATGAGAACCCAGGTTCGAAATTTCCCCAGGACACCTGAAGAAGGCTGGAGGGTATATCAGCCGAAATGTTGTGTTAACAACAAACAAGATGAGGACAAATATCCGTCGAATGTAAATAATGTAAATAATTCTTCATCTCCTAAATATAGGACTGTATCACTCTTTGTAAGTCTACTACTTATTCTATCGGTATCTTTTTCGGTGTATTTCAACCAGAAAAATGTTCACTTAAAGAGAATAAAAAGCTACATAATGCAAAATTTTTACTTTTCAAAAATCCAATTCTAAAGGGTCGAAACAAACCCGAGCAACGCCGGGCGATAACCGCTAGTAATTAAATAAATACAAAGAAACAGATTTTTTTTTTGTTTCCTATGAAGCGTGGTGATGGTGGTGGTGGTGGTGGAGGCACGTAGTCCCTAACGTCGTCCCCTCCGCCATATAGTATGTTACCATAACACACTATAATTACATATTAATAATTAAGCAAATCTCAACCATGAGAATCCCCCCCCCCGTCATCTCCTCCCAATGTTATAAAAATACATTTCGTTGAGCGAGGAAATTGGAGGGAAAACTGGCAACGGAGACGAACAAAGGTGATGAGGGCGGTGATGGAGATGTTGAACGAGGAGAAGGTGACACCTGTTGGTTGGTGTTCCGGTTGAAAGCTTGGACGAGAATATATTTATATCTGCAGTACGGAACCTGTCTGCATTTTGTGGCGTTTGTTATGGATTGGTAGGTCTTGTTAGAAATATCGATTTTTTAGCTTAGTATAACCCTTCGGGTAAAGGATATAATTATAACATGCATGTGTGTGTATATAAATATATATATATATATATATATATTTTTTTGTTTTTATTATTTAGTTTCAGCTCACAAGCTGTGGCCATGCTGGGGCACCGCCATTTGGTGTTGCTACATGATTTTACTCCTACATTTTACTGTTACATGATTTTACTATATATATATATACTCTTTTACTTGTTTCAGTCATTTGACTGCGGCCATGCCGGAGCACCGCCTTTAGTCGAGCAAATCAACCCCGGGACTTATTCTTTTGTAAGCCCAGTACTTATTCTATTGGTCTCTTGTGCCGAACCGCTAAGTGACGGGGACATAAACACACCAGCATCGGTTGTCAAGCAATGCTAGGGGGACAAACACAGATACACAAACACACACACGCATATATATATACATATATACATATATACGATGGGCTTCTTTCAGTTTCCATCTACCAAATCCACTCACAAGGCTTTGGTCGGCCCGGGGCTATAGCAGAAGACACTTGCCGAAGATGCCACGCAGTGGGACTGAACCCGGAACCATGCGGTTGGTAGACAAGCTACTTACCACACAGCCACTCCTATGCGGAGTGTGTAGGTGTACCTGGGTGTGTGTCTATGCGGTGTAGGTGTGTGTAGGCGTGTGCCTATATGTACGTGCTTGTGGGTTTGTTTGTGCTTACATAGGTGTGTGTGTGTATGTGTGCGCGCACATGTGTATGAATGGGTGTGTATTTGCTTTTGATTAAACAGGAAAGGACAAAAAATAAAGGAGGGGAGGAGGAGGATAAAGAAATATGTTGAACAGAGAGGGGTGTGTACTTCGAAGATTTGATGTTTGGTTTCTCTTTCTCTCTTTTTTACTTGTTTCAGTCAGTTGACTGCGGCCATGCCGGAGCACCGCCTTTAATCGAGCAACTCGACCCCGGGACTTATTCTTTTGTAAGCCCAGTACTTATTCTATCGGTCTCTTTTGCCGAACTGCTAAGTGACGGGGACGTAAACACACCAGCAATGGTGGGGGGACAAACACAGACACACAAACATACACGCACATATATATATATACATATATATGACGGGCTTCTTTCAGTTTCCGTCTACCAAATCCACTCACAAGGCATTGGTCGGCCTGAGGATATGGCAGAAGACACTTGCCCAAGGTGCCACGCAGTGGGACTGAACCCAGAACCATGTGGTTGGGAAGCAAGCTACTTACCACACAGCCACTCCATATTTGCATTAATACAGAACCATATTGCACACACCATATAATATACACACACACACAGACACACACATACATACTGTTGACTCTCCTCACTCACTCCGGTATAAACGTTTATATTTTTCCTTCCCTGTTTAACCCCCCTCCTCGCCCTATTTCGTTTCTCCCCCCTCTCTTTAATCAACTCAACACAACAGCAACCCCGAATAAGGGTTGTTTAAGGATGATGAACGAAACACCCATGTTTCCAGAGGTGAATTATCCAAACCACAAAGAATCCCTCTCAACACATGGCTATGATGCTCCCCCACTACTTCTGCTTGTGATCAGAGATGCACATATCGTCAGCCACTAAGAGACATGACAAGCAAATCTGTGGTATTGAGCAGAATATTTGCTGTAGCCCATCTTTTATACCAAGACAAAACAATGTACATGATAACACTACCAATCAGTTAAGATCAGCAACCATGAGAGCCACTGCCTGGTACTGCATCAGGGTATTTATTATTATTATTATTATTATTATTATTATTATTATTATTATTGTTATTACTATTATTATCATCATTACTATCATTATTATTATTATTATTATTATTATTATTATTATTATTATTATTCAGGTCACGGCCTGGAATCGAACTCGGAATCTTAGGGTTAGTAGCCTGCGCTCTTAACCACTACGCCATTATTTACATTATGTATGTTATGCATATGCCCACGGGCATATGGCATAGTGGTTAAGAGCGCAGGCTGCTGAAGCCAAGATTCCGAGGTGATTCCAGGCCTAAATAATAATAATAATAATAATGATAATAAAAACAACAACAACATCAAAAAATACCTTAGGAATGAGAACCCAGGTTTGAAATTTCCCCAAGACACCTGATGAAGGGTGGAGGGTATATCAGCTGAAACATTGTGTTAACAACAAACAAGATGAGGACAAATATCTGTCAAATGTAAATAATGTAAATAATTCCTCATCTCTTAAATATAGAACTGTATTATTATTTTGAGCACGGCTGTTGCCAGTACCACCAAACTGGCCCTCGTGCCGGTGGCCCGTAAAAGCACCCACTACACTCTCAGAGTGGTTGGTGTTAGGAAGGGCATCAAGCTGTAGAAAGTCCGCCAGATCAGATTGGAGTCTGGTTTGCCAGACCTCAGTCAAATCGTCCAACCCATGCTAGCATGGAAAGCAGACGTTAAACAATGATGATGATGATTATTATTATTATTATTATTATTATTATTATTATTATTATTCGCAGGAGTGGCTGTGTGGTAAGTAGCTTGTTTACCAACCACATGGTTCCAGGTTCAGTCCCACTGCGTGGCACCTTGGGCAAGTGTCTTCTACTATAGCCTCGGGCCGACCAAAGCCTTGTGAGTGGATTTGGTAGATGGAAACTGAAAGAAGCCTGTCATATATATGTATATATATACATTTTAAGTGTGTGTGTGTTTGTGTGTCTGTGTTTGTCCCCCTAGCATTGCTTGACAACCGATGCTGGTGTGTCTATGTCCCCATTACTTAGCGGTTCGGCAAAAGAGACCGATAGAATAAGTACTGGGCTTACAAAAGAATAAGTCCCAGGGTCGATTTGCTCGACTAAAGGCGGTGCTCCAGCATGGCCACAGTCAAATGACTGAAACAAGTAAAAGAGTAAAAGAGTAAGAGGTCACTGCCTGGAATCGAACTCGGAATCTTGGGGTTAGTAGCCTTCGCTCTTAACCACTAAGCCATAAGCCAGTGGGCAGATAAATAATCTACATAATGTAAATAATGTACATAATTCCTCATCTCTCCAATATAGAACTGAAAAATAAGTACCAGTCAAATACTGGGGTAATGTAACCGATTTACCCTTCCCCTGAAATTGCTGGCCTTGTGCCAAAACTTGAAACTGTTATATAACAACATAACGAAAGCCCTGTGTTCTGCGGTGTGTGACATTTAAACAATGAAACAAGGAGGGCAACGTCCACAGTTTAGAGTTTGTAGTAATTTTTGTGAAAGAGCTGTTGTTGTTGTTGTTGGTGTTGTTAATTAAATGTTACCAATTACTGGAACAATTAATTACACATCTCGTTTTAGTGAAACCACATTGAATTAGCAGAAAACGTCTAATTACTAGTTAGGGCAAATGGTCATTAAAGACATCATAATAGTAGTAGTAGTAGTAGTAGTAGTAGTGGTGGTGGTGGTGGTAATAATGCTAATAATAATAATGATGTTAATAATAATAATAATGATAATAATAATGATAATAATAATAATGATGTTAATAATAATAATAATGATAATAATAATACTAATAATAATAACAATAACAATAATAATAATAATAATAATAATAATAATAATAATAATAATAATAATAATAATAATAATAATCATAATAATAATAATAATACTAAGCTTCTCTGGTTTCGCTCCCGTAACAAAGTTCATTGTTTCAATATAATATTCCAAAGAACTTTTATTACTGAAAAACAGGGGTGTGGGCGGTTGGGGGAGGGGGGTAATAAGTAGGTGGTTGTATTGGATAGTAAATGTACAAATATGCAGCAACGAATCTTTTCACTCTGGGCACAAGGCCCGAAATTTTGAGGAGGGGGGGACCAGTCGATTAGATCGACCCCAGTACACAACTGGTACTTGATTTATCGACCCTGAAAGGATGGAAGGCAAAGTTGACCTTGGCGGAATTTGAACTCAGAACGTAGTGGCAGACGAAATCCCACCAACATTTCTGCCAGCTCTCAGCCTTATTAATATCTATCTATCTATCTATCTATATAGATAGGCACCCACTACACTCGCGGAGTGGTTGGCGTTAGGAAGGGCATCCAACCGTAGAAACACTGCCAGATCAGACTGGGCCTGATGCAGCCTTCTGGCTTCCCAGAACCCCAGTTGAACCGTCCAACCCATGCTAGCATGGAAAACAGACGCTAAATGATGATGATGATATATATATATATATATATATATATATATATTATATATTATATATATATATGTATGTGTGTATATATATATATATTATATATATATATATATATATATGTATATATATATATTATATATATATATATATATATATGTATATATATGAATGTATATATTTATATATATATATATATATATATATATATTATATATATATAATATATATATTATATATATATATATATATATATAGATATTAATAAGGGTGACAGGGGGTGACATCATTCAAAAGCTGAAACAATGCAAAGCGCATTGTAACCAGCGGTGTATAACAACATACTCCACACACCTTTCACAAGGCAGGGTAGGTAGTGTCCCTCTATTTCATAGCAATGGCAAACAAGTTTAGAGTAGTGGGCGAGGCTGGAAGGATTGAGGAAAGACACCTTCCTCTCCAGCGAAGCCCTTAACAATCATTTTAAGTTCCACTTGGAAAGGAAAGTGAGTCTAGAGGTGGGGGTGCAACCTCAGTGAATGTGCTAAAAGGGGAGTGTTTATGGCAAAAATAGTTGACATGAATGGCCCCATTCTAAGCATGCACCTATAGATTGGAAAGCAACAGCTAGGGCAGGGCTTGTGTCTTTGATGGTCAGGGTAACCCTGGATCAACGAATGAGGTTCCTTTATTGGCCCTTTTTGGAAGTTCTGTATCAGGAAGACTGCATCAATCTTCCTCCTCCTTCACATTATTATTATTATAATTTTTTCCTTCTTCAAATTTTCTTCCATTTCTCGCTGGGTGTTTTCCGTACACCTAGGGCAGAGAAGCTCATTGTATGCATTCCCAGATTACACACGCAAATTCACAGGTAAAATATGTATTTAAAAAATTAATAGATAAATAAATTCATGGATGGATGTTGTTTTCACAGCGATAATGCTCTTCTCTGTACATGAGCCATTCCAGTTAACACGATTTTTTGCACTACCTGTAGGGATGGTAAGTACCTTTTTTTATCATTCCTAATATTATTATTATTATTGAGTGAGAGAGCAGTGCATGCCATCAAAGTGACACTGGGGTAAAATATACAAAGCCCAATATACCCATCATGACTACCCGTCTGGTAAGGGTACACCAGGCACATGCATCACAGCCATATGTACACAACATGGTGATCTCATATCAAGATAAACAGCACATGACCTTGCAGGTGGGGCCCAGTTAGAATTTTCTTCAGGTTGAGTAGCCCGTCCCGCTCAAACGGTCCCTGAATAAGGGTTGTTTAAGGATGTTGAAAGAACCACCCATGTTTCCAAAGGTGAATTATTCAAACCCCAAAGAATCCCTCTCAACACATGGCTATGATGCTCCCCCACTACTTCTGCTCGTGATCAGAGATGCACATATCGTCAGCCACTAAGGGACATGCTCAACTGGTTAAGGTCAAACAACTGACAAGCAAATCTGTGGTATTGAGCAGAATATTTGCTGTGGCCCATCTTTTATACCAAGACAAAACAATGTACATGATAACACTTCCAATTGGTTAAGATCAGCAGCCATGAGAGCCACTGCCTGGTACTGTATTATTATTATTATTATTATTTTCATTACCATCTTCTTTCAATTATTTCCATTTCTTGCCGAGTGTCCTCCTGACACCTAGGGCAGAGAAATGCACCATATAATAAATTGGTAGGCCATTAAAATAACAACACCAGACTGTTCATTTGCAAAGTCATGTGACAGAGTAAAAAGGGGAAGAAAGACAGGAAAGTAAACAAATAAAATAAAAGAGGGAAAGGCAAAGAAAATTCTCAGCGACGAAGCTCTTCTCAATACGTGTGACCAGTTGCCAGTTGAGACTATCTTTGGCACTTCCTTATCATCATCATCATCATCATCATCACCATCAT
>NC_042998.1:196081083-196106083 GCF_006345805.1 Octopus sinensis | reverse complement strand
CTTGTGCAGGCCTTCTGGCTTGCCAATGCTCAGTCTAACTGTCCAACCCATGCCAGCATAGAAAACGGACATTAAACGATGATGATGATGATGATGATGATGACAATAATCCCACGCCATATTATTATTTGGGTTTATTATTTAAGCTTACATCAATTCCTCTGTGGCACTGTTTTGCATTTATAATAAAATAAATATATACAAATTATAAAAATAATAAAAAACATATACAGGGCAGTACTGTTTCTACTTTGTAGATTTTCACTTATATCGCAGGGTTTTTTCCGAATGTAACACCCATGATAGTCGAAGGGTTACAGTATTTTGGATTTGGTGGTTTCTAAGTTTGATGAAATAGTTTTATGCAGGAGACACATTTGCCGTTGCATGGTTATTAGGCCAACTTCATTTTTTAAAACCCTCGCCCACACACTTATGTACACTGTGATGTAGTGACATCTGTTCATTGAGGTCAGCTTTGCCTCTCATCCTGCCGACATCGATAAAAATAATAACTTAGCAGTCGAGTACTGAAATGGAGTCAATATACTCAGGCAAAGGCGTGGCTGTGTGGTAAGAAGCTTGCTTCCCAACCACATGGTTCTGGGTTCAGTCCCACTGTGTTGCACCTTGGGCAAATGTCTTCTACTATAGCCTCGGGCCGACCAAAGCCTTGGGAGTGGATTTGGTAGACGGAAACTGACAGAAGCCTGTCGTATGTGTGTGTGTGTGTGTTTATGTTTGTCCCCCTTCCAACATCATTTGACAACCGGTGCTGGAGTGTTTACGTCCCCTATAACTTAGCGGTTCGGCAAAAGAGACTGATAGAATAAGTCGATTTCTTTGACTAAAGGCAGTGCTCCAGCATGGCCGCAGTCAAATGACTGAAACAAATAAAAGAATATATTTATTTTATTATAAATGCAGAACAACAACATAGAGGAACTGACGTAAGCTTAAATGATAAACCGTGACAGGCGAACCGTGATATGGCAAGGGATTACTGTATTTTAAGGGTCCATGAAAACAAATTGCTTTCGATGTATTAATTGCAAGAAGCAACAAAATTTCTTTCTCTGATGTTTTACATAGTTCGACACGCTTCCAGCTACGGAAATATTCTCTCAGAGAATGCCGTTGCAAATCTATGCTGGGGAACAAGACAATAGCAATTTTGAAAGAGGTATGGAAATATGCTGTGCGTGAGAAGACCCGGCAGGACAAGTGAGACCATAGCCCGTGGCCTTTACCTGGGATGTAGCCAGTCCACTTATGCATACCTTTCCTTCTTTGGACACAAAACTCTGCTTGCGAAGACCTGTTGAGGCAAATGAAATCGAAATCGATCAAAAAATCAATGGAAATTGTAGTTGTGATACCAGTGCCAGTGGCACATAAAAGAACCATTCGAACATGGCTGTTGCCAGCGCCGCCTTGACTGGCCTCCGTGCCGGTAGCACGTAAAAAGCACCAACCCCTCTGGCCTCTGTGCCGGTGGCATGTAAAAAGCACCCACTACACTCATGGGGTGGTTGGTGTTAGGATGGGCATCCAGCTGTAGAAACACTGCCAGATCAGACTGGAGCTTGGTGCAACGTCCTGGCTTCCCAGACCCCGGTCGAACCGTCCAACCCATGCCAGCATGGAAAGCGGACGTTAAACGATGATGATGATGATGTATCTATAAAACTAGTTTTTAAACCACAAATGGGGTGGGTGGGTCCTCCAGAGTAAAACAGCAATGAAAGGGGTCCAGAGGTTATGGCATGGAGTGGAGAGTCTTGTAGCGATGGACATCTGCTGCCAATCTTCCTCAAAATATAATCTGTGCATGTGAGGTTGTGGTTAAGCAGCTCGCTTTCCAACCACATTGTTTCAGGTTCAATCTCACTGAAAGCCTCAGGTTGTGAGTGAATATGGCAGACGGAAACTGCATGGAAGTCCATCGCATACGTGTGGATGTTTGTATTTGTACCCACTCTATCCCTTGAAAACCTGGGTTGGTTTGTTTATGTCCCCATAATTTAGCAGTTAAAATTTGTTTTACTTTGAAGTAATAAATGTTTTCCTTTTGAAAATTAGTATTAATTATTTCACCATTTTTTGTTTAAACACCAAGTGATTAGAGAAAGGTTAAATTATAATCATTATAATAATAGCTGCCATATTTCCTGATATCAATCAAAGTGGCAAAAGTATTCTTCCAAAGTTTTCCATCGTTATATGACGGGTAACACACTCAATATACATAAGATGGTAGGGTGTGATTCGAGGGAGATTTAGCTGCTATATCTACTAGCTCGTACGACTCAGTTGAAGGACGATGTATAAAGCCCTTCGTGAATCTGACAGGAGTCACGAAACTCCCTGATAAAGTTGATAAGTGATGTGAGTAACACTTTTAGTATTTCACATAATTTGGTCAACGGTTGATTTTTAGGAAGAGAAGACTCGATGAGGTGGCCATCGAGGATTGGTAATGTTTGATACGGTTGGTGCCTAGCTGATCATTGTTAGTCACTCAACGCAACATTAACATAGCTTCCTTGTTTAATTCTAAAGACACAGACACACATTGAAAAGGTTCCGTCAAGCATTTCCGCCTTCATTATTAACTCCGATGTCACTTGAACGCCGTTGTTTAATAATTCGTAACGCTTCAAATGCTTCGTTATTGTGAGAAGAAAACGGACTTAATTGAACGAGTTTTAAGGATTTTTTACATTTCAGCAAAATCACTGCATCTTAATCATGTGTGTGTGTGTGTGTACGACTACAACTTTATGAGTTATAGCTCCACATAAATCAGTCATGAGCAAACTGCGGCCCACGATGCTTTCTGAATGGCCCGCCTAATTTCAGCTGGCTACATGACACGATCTGTATCCTTACGCTGCCAAATTCCCGTTCGAAATATATAGTTTTCAAAGTGACAACTAGTCACTGATCTGTAAATTAGAAAATTACTATTTTTAAAATCTCACAACGAGAGATATTCAGCAACAGTATCTTGGAGTAAAGATTGTTTGCCAACATAACACGGCAGTCCTGGTTCAGGGAATTTGGCAGCGCCACCTCTAGCCGAACAATTATTCCGTGCTGATGAAGGAAAATAACCCAGAAATCGTGATACACGGATATTGTTTTGAGCTGAATGGGGGTGCTAGATTCCCTTGTTTGAAAATATAAGGACACAGATTGTGTCATATAGCCAGCTGGAGATGATGTCTCCTGGGGCTAAATTACAGCAACATTTGTCCTAAACCAGGACTACCATGTTATGTTGGCAAATAATCTTTACTACAAAGTACTGCTGCCGAATATCTCACGTTGTGGAATTAAGAATTAGTAATTTTCGAAAATAAAGTTTATTCAAATTTTCTTTGCCTTGTTTTGTTCTGCCATGGATTATCCTTATCCAGTCAGTTCCCAGTATGGTGGATAGTCTATCACTGTGAGTGAGATCGTTGCCAGAGCAACAAGATGGCCTTTGTGCCGATAGCACATTAAACTCACCATTCAAGTGTGATCGTTACCTGTGTCGCCTTACTGGCACCTGTGCTGGTGGCACGTGAAAAACATTCGAGCGAGGTTGTTGCCAGTACCACCAAACTGGCCCTCGTGCCGGTGGCATGTAAAAAGCACCCACTACACTCTCGGAGTGGTTGGCGTTAGGAAAGGCATCCAGCCGTAGAAACTCTGCCAGATCAGATTGGAGTCTGGTTCGCCAGACCTCAGTCAAAATCGTCCAACCCATGCTAGCATGGAAAGCTGACGTTAAACGATGATGATGATGATGATGATTTAGTGGGGGGAGGGAATTAAAGGGAGCACAAATATAAATTGTTAGTTCCTGCTTTACGTTTCTCCACACCAGTTGTTTGGACCTCAGCATTGGTGGTTCCATGTGTTTTTAGATGCCTAACCGCAATGGATCACCAGGGGAAGACGTTATTGCACTCAGAGATCCATTGAGGTTAGGTATCCAAATACACATGGAACCACCAATGCTGGGGTTCAAACGACTGCAACGGTGAAACGTAACTAGCAACTCTTTTACTTGTTTCAGTCGTGTGCCTGTGGCCATGCTGGAGCACCGCCTTTAGTCGAGAAAATCGACCCCAGGACTCATTATTTGTAAGCCTAGTACTTATTCTATCGGTCTCTTTTCCCGAACCGCTAAGTTACGGGGATGTAAACACACCAGCATTGGTTGTCAGTCAGTGTTGGGGGAACAAACACAAACACACACATATATATATACATATATACGATGGGCTTCTTCCAGTTTCCATCTACCAAATCCGCTACAAGGCTTTGGTCGGCCCAGGGCTATAGTAGAAGACACTTGCTCAAGGTGTCACGCAGTGGGACTGAACCCGGGACCATATGATTGGTAAACAAGCTACTTACATTCCGATATAATTGTAATCTACATCATTTGAAATGTATTTGTGGAAAATTTTATAAAAAATATGCATTTTTTAAAGAAAAGTAAGAGGTAACAAAGTAGGAGGGAGCACACCCATACATTTGTAACTTAAGAATTAAAATTACACAGGATGGTCACGGCTAGAGCGACTAGTTATGTTCAGTGAGGTCAGACGTGGGACTAAACAACAACGACTTCCACCAAATATTCTTTTCTACTCTAATCACAAGACCCGAAATTTTTAGGGAGGGGTCCAGTCGATTGGATCGCCCCCAGTTCGCAACTGGTCCTTAATTTATTGACCCCGAAAGGATGAAAGGCAAAGTCGAATTTGAACTCAGAACGTGACGGCAGACGAAATACCTATTTCTTTACTACCCACAAAGGGGCTAAACAAAGACAGACAAACGGATTAAGTCGATTACATCGACCCCAGTGCGTAACTGGTACTTAATTTATCGACCCCGAAAGGACGAAAGACAAAGTCGACCTCGGCGGAGTTTGAACTCAGAACGTAACGGCAGACGAAATACCTATTTCTTCACTACCCACAAGGGGCTAAACACAGAGGGGACAAACAAGGACAGACAAACGGATTAAGTCGATTACATCGATCCCAGTGCGTAACTGGTACTTAATTTATCGACCCCGAAAGGATGAAAGGCAAAGTCGACCTCGGCGGAATTTGAACTCAGAACGTAAAGACAGACGAAATACCTATTCCTTTACTACCCACAAGGGTCTAAAAACAGAGAGGACAAACAAGGACAGACAAACGGATTAAGTCGATTACATCGACCCCAGTGCGTAACTGGTACTTAATTTATCGACCCCGAAAGGACGAAAGACAAAGTCGACCTCGGCGGAGTTTGAACTCAAAACGTAACGGCAGACGAAATACCTATTTCTTTACTACCCACAAGGGGATAAAAACAGAGAGGACAAACAAGGACAGACAAACGGATTAAGTCGATTACATCGAACCCAGTGTTTCACTAGTACTTAATTTATCGACCCCGAAAGGATGAAAGGCAAAGTCGACCTCGGCGGAATTTGAACTCAGAACGTAACGGCAGACGAAATATCGCGAAGCATTTCGCCCGGCGTGCTAACGATTCTGCCAGCTCGCCGCCTTGACTTCCACCAAAAAGTCTCATGAAACTGAGGCAACCTAAAGAAAAAGATCCTTAATAATAACTGAAATGCGGACATGATGCTCCACAGAAGAAACTGGTGTGAACATGATTATAATAATAATAATAATAATGAAATTATTGTATACAGTGCTCAGATGCACCACAACTTGTCAGAAAGTGCATATAAAGTACATGATTAAATGTGAATATTAAAGAATATATAATAAACTTGATTCAGATATCTATCGCAGAAATATATTCACAGGAACGTCAATCAACCGTGACGAACAGCTAAAAACTAGGCGAGCAGAGATAAAGGAAATTTTTAATACAAGGGAGATAACTTCATCAGTTCGTATGAATAACCACTGCAACCATATAATGCAAGGGAGATAACTTGTATTTTGGCGGTTATTGTAATCACTCGTGAGTATATGGAGGCGGCGAGTTGGCAGAATCGTTAGCGCGCCGGAGAAACTGCATAGCAGCGTTTCGTGAGTCTTTATGTTCTAAGTTCGAATTCCGTCGAGGTCGATTTTGCCTTTTATCCTTTTGGAGTTGATGAAATAAGAACCTGTTGAGTACTGAAGTCGAAGGAATCGACTGGTTTCTTCCACCAAAATTTCAGGCTTTGTACCAACGAGAAAGGGTTTTGTTTCGCCCAGGATTAACTCTGAAGGAGCAAATTTATGATCAAAGACTTCCAGTCATGATTTTTTTCTTTCTTAATTTAATGTTTTAAGGGTTGTAACACATCCTTGTTTTTTTTTGTTTTTTTTATACCAAGGTGTGGTTTCAGGGATATACTGGCTGTTATTTCTAGCAGCTAGAGTTACCCAATCAAAGCTTCCTCATTGTCCAAATCCCTGGATTACGCGGGATAAATCTTCTCGGGCCTGCACTTCTGAAAATCGGGATAGCTGCGGCCCGCTTGAGAAATGAGTCCTGCGAGCTGGAGTAGCGGTTGCAGTGAGTGTCACTGACCATTCCCTGCGGCAATACCTTTGCAATCATGGCTCCGTGGTGTGGCTGAACGTGCCATTTGCCCTATAACAACACATTACTCCATTTCCCCTCTTTAATCCCCAGCCACTTTTTTCCTTGGGGGGGGGGGGGTACTGATGGGTTTTTTTTTCTCTCGATAATTTTATTTTTTATACTTTTAACACTTTATTTTTCTTTCTTTCCTTCTCTATAAAGAAAACTGCCTAAAACAAAAAACTGCTTTCATCAACTTCCTGCGTTCAAATCCTGCCGAGAACAACTTTACCTTTCATCCTTCCAGGGTCGATAGAATAAAGTAACAGCCAAGAACTGGACGCGTTTTAAGTAACCCCGTCCCTCAAAATTCTTGCCCTTGTGTCTGAATTAGAAATAATTCATAAATTACATGTATGAATACATTCTCTTCCTCCAAAACACATTATCTCTTCATTTAATCTCATTAAAATTTGGGCGATGGTGGTGGTGGTGATTTGTGAAGATTCGAAATCGCTACCTTAGGGTTCAGTCTAAGTGATTTTTAACGACCAAACTTCCTGAAGCTGCATAATTTATTAACGTTGTATCAAAATGGCTTTTCCAAGTGATTTGTTCTACTCTGTTGCTTCTCGTGACCTGGCAAAAAGAACTTTTATCTCGATAGCAACATAAGTACTGAGATAGCAACCGACAAACTCTCGACCTTATTCAAATAAACGTTATAAGAACAAATAGTGATTTATTAATAACGAACTTTATTGTAAGGTGGCGAGCTGGCAGAAACGTTAGCACGCCGGGCAAAATGCTTAGCGGTATTTCGTCTGCCGTTACGTTCTGAGTTCAAATTCCGCCGAGGTTGACATTGCCTTTCAGCCTTTCGGGGTCGATAAATTAAGTACCAGATTCGCACTGGGGTCGATATAATCGACTTAATCCGTTTGTCTGTCCTTGTCTGTCCCCTCTGTGTTTAGCCCCTTGTGGGTAGTAAAGAAATAGGTATTTCGTCTGTTTTTACGTTCTGAGTTCAAATATATGTATGTATACGTTCATATATGTAAGTATTCCTATGTTATATATATATATGCATTTATGTGCTGTGTATATTCCACTGAAGAGGCAAAGCATTTCTTATGCAGAGCCAGAAATCCGGGATCTGGAATTATCCAGTAATTTTTTGGCTAGTTTATTTTGTCACTTTGTCTTCTCTCCTGGTGCTGTATGAACATTTTAATGTGGTTTTAGAGTCAAGTTTTGGCTGCTATTTCTAGCGTGGTGGTATCTCTTAGATACCCTAAATTATAATTTTAGATAGATATATAGATAGATATCAACACAGCACACACACACATCTATATATAACATATGTGGAAGCACGTCACTTCGTGATTAGGATTATACGGTTCATGTGAGTACGGTTCATGGCTTGAGCGAGACACTTTGTTTCGCGTTCGCTCCAGCCCACACAGCTGACAAAAATGAGTTGTACCTGTATTTCAAAGGGCCGGCCTTGTCACACTCTGTGTCACGCTGAATCTCCCCCGAGAACTACGTTATGTGTACACGTGTCTGTGGAGTACTCAGCCACTTGCACGTTAATTTCATGAGCAGGCTGTTCCGTTGATCGGATCAACTGGAACCCTCGTCGTCGCAACCGACGGAGTGCCATTAAATAATACATACACATACGCACACACAACGTGAGAGTTGGTAAGAAGAAAGAAAGTGACGGGCGGGGTGGATAGACTGGTAGAAAATATTCAGATTGAAGTATCGACCCAGAGATCAGAAATCTGTGAAAGAAATCCATTTCTATTCGGAACTGTTATTCAAGGGAAATAACTCCTTTTCTCTTAAAAATGAGATTGGTTTTACCTATTTCTTTACTACCCACAAGGGGCTAAACACAGAGGGGACAAACAAGGACAGACAAAGGGATTAAGTCGATTAGATCGACCCCAGTACGCAACTGGTACTTATTTAATCGATCCCGAAAGGATGAAAGGCAAAGTCGACCTCGGCGGAATTTGAACTCAGAACGTAACGGCAGACGAAATACCTATTTCTTTACTACCCACAAGGGGCTTAAACACAGAGAGGGACAAACAAGGACAGACAAAGGGATTAAGTCGATTAGATCGACCCCAGTACGCAACTGGTACTTATTAATCGATCCCGAAAGGATGAAAGGCAAAGCGACCTCGGCGGAATTTGAACTCAGAACGTAACGGCAGACGAATACCTATTTCTTTACTACCCACAAGGGGCTAAACACAGAGAGGGGACAAACAAGGACAGACAAAGGGATTAAGTCGATTAGATCGACCCCAGTACGCAACTGGTACTTATTTAATCGATCCCGAAAGGATGAAAGGCAAAGTCGACCTCGGCGGAATTTGAACTCAGAACGTAACGGCAGACGAAATACCTATTTCTTTACTACCCACAAGGGGCTAAACACAGAGAGGACAAACAAGGACAGACAAAGGGATTAAGTCGATTATATCGACCCCAGTGCGTAACTAGTACTTAATTTATCGATCCCGACAGGATGAAAGGCAAAGTCGACTTCGGTGGAATTTGAACTCAGAACGTAACGGCAGACGAAATACTGCTAAGCATTTCGCCCAACCTGCTAACGATTCTGCCAGTTCGCCGCTTTGAGATTGGTTTTACCTTCAAAGCGATTCTCATTGATCACCAATTATTTATCCAGGAAATAAAGTTATTGCTTGGTCCTAGAACATACGGTGAAGGTAAATCGCGTGCACACCATCCATTAGACGAAAGGGAAACATCCGACATTTTTAGCTTTTTGAAAGCAAGCAGATGATGGGTGGACGACGTGAGGGAAGGGGCCTTTAGTGTTCCTTTCAGAATTTTTAAAAATTTCCCTGATTCGTAATCTCTGTATTTTTATACGAGGATTAAAAAAGAGAATTCGAAAAAAAGTTTAAATTAAGAAAATGGGGAGGGGTAAATAAAAATTTTGAAAACGTGGTTCTGGGGTAAAATAGTATTCTCCTATATCGAAAACATAGAAATCCGAAAAAAAATTGGAAAAAAAGATTTTTTAAATATCGGAAATAGGTGCATAGAATCACATTTGAAGGTCACTTATTGATAATCACGACGATAAAACTCTGCCAGATCAGACTGGAGCCTGGTGCAGCCATCTGGTTCGCCAGTCCTCAGTCAAATCGTCCAACCCATGCCAGCATGGAAAGCGGTTGTTAAACGATGATGCTAAAATTTCCACTTAACCGTTTAACTCAATCAGGCTGTGAAAATACATTGTGCGACAATAAGAGATGAAGAAAAACTTCCGATTCCCCGTTGGTGATAAAGCGGTTCAACAGCAAACGCACAATGGACAAACAAGAAGGTAATTGAAGGAGAAAAAAACGGTAAGACATTTGCTACAATTAAAGAATTATATCACTGGTCTAAGTTCACCAGAGTCGATTCAATTGTCACATAAAACATGGGAGGTTTTTCTGCCGCGCTCTATTACAAGATGTATTTGTTACTTGTTAGTTTTTATTTGTTTCAGGCAAGAGACTGCGGCCATGCTGGGGCACCAGCTTGAAGAATTTATTTGTATGAATCGACACCCAGTGCATTTTTATTTTTAAGTCTCGTACTTATTCTATCGATGTCCTTTGCTGAACAAACTTTCAATTAAAGCCAATTCGGTCATCAACAACTGCGCCATGAAACCAATGTGGAAAGCTGCATAACATCACAACGAAAGCACGACTTCACGGCATTTCAGCTTTGTCTGAACGAACCAAACGACAGGGCCACTATGTGGTCGCTTGATCTGCTAGAAACCATAGCTAAACCTCACCTAGGAGTCATCTGAAAAAGTCTGGTATTGTTCACTGCGATGCTATCCAACAAAGGAAAAAGAAGAAGGCTGAGAAGCAAAGAGTAGAAACCTTGATGGGATTTGGACTCAGAAATATAAAGATCTGGAACGAAAGCCACGGGCCATTTTGTGAGATGCCGATCCACCGCCTTAAAAACTATTTTGCCCCAACATCATACAAACACTTTATCGATCTAACCAGAGAAACTATATAACATTGGATCGCTACTGTATGGCTCCAACCCAAAACCTGTCAGCATCATCATCGTTGTCATCGCTATCGTCATCACCACCATTTTAACGTCCACTTTCCCATGCTTTCACGCAGCGGCGGGACTGGCCAGGTTGCCAGCTTGCCCGATGGCAAGCGGGCCCCTGCGCCATTTGAATCTCTATATGGGGGCCCATCCCCTCAAGTTTTAGTATTTTTTATTCACTCCTCGAAGAATGGATTATTTCAAACTGGCTGTTTGTAGACAGTTGAAAAGAATGTTTAAAAAAAAAACTAATAATTAAATGATAGTATACACACACACACACACCACACACACACACACACTCACATCCACACACACACACACACACACATTCACATCCACACACACAACACACTACACAAAGACTTGTCGATGAGGCTTACATCAAAATCACAATCTACTTCATAATAATTCACAGTACTATAAACACACACACACACACACACAAAAGCTACATGTTAGCGAGGCTTATCTCCCTTCAGTGGCGTAGCGGTATGATGGGTGTGGGTGTGCGGATAACACCGGGACAACTGAAACCCACGCCATACCACTTGCCCTCCCGCCTCCCCGATGGGTTTGATAAACAAGCAACAGAGAAATATACACACAGCAATGGGTGTGTTTGCTTATATATATATATAAACGATAAACGTTGCCCTTTTTCAAGCCTAGCCAGGCTCATGGGCCCGGTTTCCCGGTTTCTGTGGCGTATGTGATCCCCCTCCCCCAGCTGGACGGGACGCCAGTCCATCACAGCGTTACTCAAGAAGCAGGAAGAGGGAGAGCTAGAAAGTCGCCACCCCCCTCTGCCAGGGCCTCGTGGGGTTTTCAGGTGTTTTCGCTCAATAAACACACACAACGCCCGGTCTGGGAATCGAAACCGCGTGTCCGCTGCCCTAACCACTGGGCCATTGCGCCTCCACACACACACACGCACACACATACACACATAAAATAATGTATATAATATATTTTGTGTGTGCGTGTGCGCGCGCGTTTGAAGACGAACAAGTTGGCACTTCAAAGTCACTATCAACCTTTTCCCTGTAAAAGTTTTAAATATGTACTTTACTGAAAAGTATTGACTAAACCTGTTTACTGTTAAATTATTTTGTATAAATTGTATATATGTCTTTATATAAACAATTAATTACACACACACACACACACTGAGTAATCAATACATACGTGTATGTGTGTATATATCTATACCTATACATACATACATACATACATACATACATACATACATATGTGTGTGTGTGTATATATATATATATATATATATATATATAATACATACATGCATACGCTTTCGCGCACCTGCTATAGAACAGTTCTTTTAGCGAAGCCAGACTCGTCGACTGAACAGCTTTTACGAAGAGAGGGGGACGTTATTTGGAGGAAGAAATGCATTTTATTGATTCGTGTCTCCGTTTTTTTCTTTTATATTTCTAAACATTGTTTTTTTTCTTTTTAAACAGAGAACAAACGATGCAACGGAATATTTATATCTTCGGGTGGAAAGGTAACGTTACTTACCTTACAGGTTAATAATATTTGAAGGTCAGGAACGTACAATTACCAGTCACCCAATCAGATTTTACCTGTAATGGAGAAGAAAATACAGAAAACTTAGTACAATTACACTTAATAATAGTTAGAATCTGAACAACAAGGAACATACCGGGTTATCATATTACAAATGTTGTAGCACTAATATGACATTGTTCTGCCATGCATGGTCTACCATATCACCACCGTATCTGCGTGGAGGTTTATTAACTTTTTTTGTCCCTTACATCAAACGATGCTTTTGATAATCATAATGGAAGTTGTTTTTAGAAGGAAGATGTACCAGTCTCTGCACTCTTCGTGCATAGGTTACATACATGATTCACACAAGCCACCTTCACGTTCAAAGGAATGTGAATACAGCTCACTCACTCACGATACATTATATATAGACATCTCTCTCTCTCGTTCAGCTCTATGCATGTAAGTATCTCTCTGTGTGTGTGTGTATGTATGTATGCATGTATGTATGTATCTTTTATTTTTTGGTTATTATAAAATAATTAGGAGTGGCTGTGTGGTAAGAAGCTTGCTTACCAACCACATGGTTCCAGGTTCAGTCCCACTGCGTGGCACCTTGGGTAAGTGTCTTCTGCTATAACCTCAGGCCGACTAAAGCCTTGTGAGTGGATTTGGTAGACGGAAACTGAAAGAAGCCCGTCGTATATATATATGTATGTACGTGTGTGTCTGTGTTTGTCCCCCAACATCGTTTGACAACCGATGCTGGTGTGCTTACATCCCCGTAACTTAGCGGTTATTGCAAAAGAAATCGATAGAATAAGTACTAGGCGTACAAAGAATAAGTCCTGGGGTCGATTTGCTTGACTAAAGGTGGTGCTCCAGCATAGCCACAGTCAAATGGCTGAAACAAGTAAAAGAGTAAATATATATTTACTCTTTTACTTGTTTCAGTCGTATATATATAATATATATATATATATATATAATACATACATGCATACGCTTTCGCGCACCTGCTATAGAACAGTTCTTTTAGCGAAGCCAGACTCGTCGACTGAACAGCTTTTACGAAGAGAGGGGAACGTTATTTGGAGGAAGAAATGCATTTTATTGATTCGTGTCTCCGTTTTTTTCTTTTATATTTCTAAACATTGTTTTTCTTCTTTTTAAACAGAGAACAAACGATGCAACGGAATATTTATATCTTCGGGTGGAAAGGTAACGTTACTTACCTTACAGGTTAATAATATTTGAAGGTCAGGAACGTACAATTACCAGTCACCCAATCAGATTTTACCTGTAATGGAGAAAGAAAATACAGAAAACTTAGTACAATTACACTTAATAATAGTTAGAATCTGAACAACAAGGAACATACCGGGTTATCATATTACAAATGTTGTAGCACTAATATGACATTGTTCTGCCATGCATGGTCTACCATATCACCACCGTATCTGCGTGGAGGTTTATTAACTTTTTTTGTCCCTTACATCAAACGATGCTTTTGATAATCATAATGGAAGTTGTTTTTAGAAGGAAGATGTACCAGTCTCTGCACTCTTCGTGCATAGGTTACATACATGATTCACACAAGCCACCTTCACGTTCAAAGGAATGTGAATACAGCTCACTCACTCACGATACATTTATATATAGACATCTCTCTCTCTCGTTCAGCTTCTATGCATGTAAGTATCTCTGTGTGTGTGTGTGTATGTATGTATGCATGTATGTATGTATCTTTTATTTTTTGGTTATTATAAAATAATTAGAAGTGGCTGTGTGGTAAGTAGCTTGCTTACCAACCACATGGTTCCAGGTTCAGTCCCACTGCGTGGCACCTTGGGTAAGTGTCTTCTGCTATAGCCTCAGGCCGACTAAAGCCTTGTGAGTGGATTTGGTAGACGGAAACTGAAAGAAGCCCGTCGTATATATATATATGTATGTACGTGTGTGTCTGTGTTTGTCCCCCAACATCGTTTGACAACCGATGCTGGTGTGCTTACATCCCCGTAACTTAGCGGTTATTGCAAAAGAAACCGATAGAATAAGTACTAGGCGTACAAAGAATAAGTCCTGGGGTCGATTTGCTTGACTAAAGGTGGTGCTCCAGCATAGCCACAGTCAAATGGCTGAAACAAGTAAAAGAGTAAATATATATTTACTCTTTTACTTGTTTCAGTCGTATATATATATATATATATATACACATATGCTGGAAATGCGGAGTAGATAAAACAGTCGACAACTGATGAAGGGTCGTTCTTTATATTATTTGTCTTGTTTCCCATTTGTTTCTTTCGTTGCTCGCAAAAAAGTTCGTATTCCAGGTTTTCGTATTTCATGTTGTTTACGTTCTATGACGTCCAGTACCCACATATACATATGTATATACATTTATATGTAAGTATGTACAACGGGATTCTTTCAGTTTCCCTCTACCAAATCCACTCGCAAGGCTTTTGTCAACCTGGACTTAGTAGACGACTGCAACCCAAGGTACCATGCAGTAGGATTGAACCCGGAACCGTGTGGTGGGATGCAAGCTCTTTGTCACGCAGCCATGCCTACGCCTACATATATACACACACACAAATACATACGGTGTTGTATATCTATATTGTATATATATAATATAATATAATATCTACACTATCAGAAACCCCCTTCGGTCACAAATGACCATGGGATTGCACCTGGAAAGTTACCCTCCGAGGCACAAGTCCGAGCAAGGTTGTTTATCGAAGACCAACAGTCACCCATGCATACCGGCCTCCCCTCTCCACGCCAACGACGTTACCCAAGGGAAAGGGAAAGGGGCCGATACAGCTTGGTACCTGTGACGTCGCAACACTTTTCTACAGCTGAGTGAACTGGAGCAACGTGAAATAAAGTGTCTTGCTCAAGAACACAACACGAAGCCCAGTCCGGGATTCGAACTGACAACCTCACGATCGTAAGTTCGATGCTCTAACCACTGGGCCATGTGCCTTCACTATGTGTGCGCGCGCGCGCGTGTGTGCAAAATGAACTGCTCTTCACCGTATGCAAATGAGGTGTAACCTTTGCATTATGTAAATGAGCATTGTCGCAAGCTTCGTTAATATTTTAACAGGTAATCACCTGCTGCCATCGTCAGATTGTAAAGGTGAGATGATCAAATAATAAAGAAACTATGTCAGCTTGACTCTTTTCGCTTTGAACGGCAGATTTTTAAAATAATTTCTATGTAACTAAAAAATGTTAAACTTCGTATACTGGTAGAATGTGTTTATGAAAAATTTTTTTCTCTTGGCTTTCTTGAGAAAATTCTGTAGTTTGTAAGATATTTCGTCTTTAATTTCTTGCATTTCGGCAATTTCAACCAATCAACGACATCTATTGAGATGAAAACGATTTCTGCCGCAACATTTTCTGGCGGCGTCATATGAAAATGTCCCTTTTACATACTATATATTCGTTTAAGAAACAGATTGGGTTTATTTACATTTCTGAAGAAAAAAAGATACCCTTCCCCCCACCCCTAACACTAACCCTAATCCTAAAACAGATTGAAATGCAATAGATCGATACTAGGGTCGTAATTATGATTGATTGGTTGAAATTGCCGAAATGCAAGAAATTAAACAACAAATATCTTAAAAACTACAGAATTTTCTCAAGAAAGCCAAGAGAAAAAGATGTTTTATAAACACATTCTACCAGTATATGAAGTTTAAAATTTTTTAGTTACATAGAAATTATTTAAAAAAACTACCGTTCAAAGTGAAAAGATCCCTCTTTTCCAATGCAACAACAACAACCCCTTAACACACAAAACACTCTCGTACGTCTAGTATCGCAATGCGGTGAAAAACGCACCTGGATATGAGTCCAGAAACATTGCAGAAAGTTGAAGTTATTGAAGATTAAGCTTCAAGGCACGTGTACAAATAAGGAGTAAGTATATAAGGGAGAGACAAAGCTATTTATTTTATAAATCAATTATTTAATTAACTGTTGATAAAACTGATGTAAGATACATTCAGTGCGTGTTTTGCTGTCAATATGATCCTCCCAAAATTACAAAAATAATTGTTTTAACAGACGATTTCACACCAAGAGCCTTGCAAAGTAAATACAACGCAACTTTCATTTACAGTGATACCTCGCAGTGCGAGTTTAATTCGTTCCATGACCGAGCTCGTTTTACGATTTACTCGTTTTACGAATCAATTTTTACCATTGGAATTAACTAAAATATAATTAATCCGTTCCAGCCCCTAAAAAACCCACTCAAAAATAATTTCTTATGGGTTTTAAAAACAGAAAAGGTATAATTACAAGTAAAATGGCAATTATAAAAAAGGAAATGCAAAGGAAATATGTAAACTGGTTTTATTAACTGAATTACCCTAAAGATGGGACGATTTGTGTGCTTGTACTGCGAATTTCCGCTCGTACTTTGAGACAAAAATTCGCACGAGTCTCGGCTCGTACATAAAAATTACTCGTACAATGGGGACACTCGTACTGCGAGGTTCTACTGTATTTATTTTCATTCTATTTGTTATTAGTAAACAATGGGGGCAATGGTAGCAAACAAACCATCACTGGTTTCCCGTCATCGCATTTCTGAATGGTGAGAGTATCGTGGATTGTGTCTCAAACGGTGCAGAATAAATAATACTGCCAAAGACTGTATCAAAGAACACCATTTAAAAAAAATATTTTGCTTTAATCACCAATATAGGCGCAGGAGTGGCTGTGTGGTAAGTAGCTTGCTAACCAACCACATGGTTCCGGGTTCAGTCCCACTGCGTGGCATCTTGGGCAAGTGTCTTCTGCTATAGCCCCGGGCCGACCAATGCCTTGTGAGTGGATTTGGTAGACGGAAACTGAAAGAAGCCTGTCGTATATATATATATTATATATATATATATATATATATATATATATATATATATATAATATATGTGTGTGTGTGTGTGTGTGTTGTGTGTGTGTGTGTGTGGTATGTTGTGTGTCTGTCTTTGTCCCCCCTAGCATTTCTTGACAACCGATGCTGGTGTGTTTACGTCCCCGTCACTTAGCGGTTCGGCAAAAGAGACCGATAGAATAAGTACTGGGCTTACAAAGAATAAGTCCCGGGGTCGAGTTGCTCGACTAAAGGCGGTGCTCCAGCATGGCCTCAGTCAAATGACTGAAACAAGTAAAAGAGTAATATTTATATCCTCGGCCAATATTACACAGACAGACACACACGTGTATCTGTATGTGAGTTTAATACGCACACAAACGCACACACACATACCTTCGGCAGTCTGTCTGATAAAAGGCGAGCAAACTGAAACTTCAACGCCACTGTCAAGCGTTTATGAGTAAAATGTTTTTAAAATATATCCTCCATTAAACTGTATTCAGTGATGTTCCGGTTTAATGTTAAATTGATTTTATATAAAACTCGACACAAACACACGCTGTAACAAGATATTTATGGGGACCAGTGAGACCAGGCAACATTAATTAAACTCTACCTCTATCCCGTTAAATATACGACTGTCCTATCTCTAATCCATGACCAACACACCAGAATAACTGTTTACATAACAGCTGCTGGAATTTCTTTAGTTAATTATTATAGGCGCAGGAGTGGCAGTGTTAAGTAGATTTCTTCCCAACCACATGGTTCCGGGTTCAGTCCCACTGCGTGGCACCTTGGGCAAGTATCTTCTACTATAGCCTCGGGCAACCAAAGCCTTGTGAATGGATTTGGTAGACGGAAACTGAAAGAAGCCTGTCGTATATATATATATATATATAATATATATATATATGTGTGTGTGTGTGGTGTGTGTGTGTGTGTGTGTGTGTGTGGTGTGTGATGTTTGTGTGTCTGTCTTTGTCCCCCCTAGCATTTCTTGACAACCGATGCTGGTGTGTTTACGTCCCCGTCACTTAGCGGTTCGGCAAAAGAGACCGATAGAATAAGTACTGGGCTTACAAAGAATAAGTCCCGGGGTCGAGTTGCTCGACTAAAGGCGGTGCTCCAGCATGGCCTCAGTCAAATGACTGAAACAAGTAAAAGAGTAATATTTATATCCTCGGCCAATATTACACAGACAGACACACACGTGTATCTGTATGTGAGTTTAATACGCACACAAACGCACACACACATACCTTCGGCAGTCTGTCTGATAAAAGGCGAGCAAACTGAAACTTCAACGCCACTGTCAAGCGTTTATGAGTAAAATGTTTTTAAAATATATCCTCCATTAAACTGTATTCAGTGATGTTCCGGTTTAATGTTAAATTGATTTTATATAAAACTCGACACAAACACACGCTGTAACAAGATATTTATGGGGACCAGTGAGACCAGGCAACATTAATTAAACTCTACCTCTATCCCGTTAAATATACGACTGTCCTATCTCTAATCCATGACCAACACACCAGAATAACTGTTTACATAACAGCTGCTGGAATTTCTTTAGTTAATTATTATAGGCGCAGGAGTGGCAGTGTTAAGTAGATTTCTTCCCAACCACATGGTTCCGGGTTCAGTCCCACTGCGTGGCACCTTGGGCAAGTATCTTCTACTATAGCCTCGGGGCAACCAAAGCCTTGTGAATGGATTTGGTAGACGGAAATTGAAAGAAGCTCGTCGTATATATGTATGTATATATATATATATATATATGTGTGTGTGTGTGTGGTGTGTGTGTGTGTGTGTGTGTGTGTGCATGCTTCTGTGTTTGTGTTTGTTCCCCCACCATCGCTTGACAAGCGATGCTGGTGTTTACGACCCCCGTAACTTAGCGATTCGGCAAAAGTGACCGATAGAATAAGTACTAGGCTTACAAAGAATAAGTTCTGGGGTTGGTTTCTTCGACTAAAGGCGGTGCTCCAGCATGACCGCTGTCAAATGACCGAAACAAATCTCCCTATATATAAACAGTAAAATGTCTGTGTGTGTGTCCTTTATACAAATCCACAATTTTTCAGTTAGAGGGCTCGCATTTTCTATGGTCATTCAAAACCGTCCAAAGCCACTAAAAAATCAATAGAAGTGACTTTTTTCTGAATTTTCTATCCAAAACCATCTCAAAATGCCCGAAACTTGATACGCCAATTGAAAGCCAGCTAGCTGTATGTGATTGGTCGGAGATTTGGACAGTACTCGCATGTACACAAATGTCTTGTTTTTCTCAGTGGAATTACGCCAGGGAAACTCCTGCAGATATGAAACAAACAATTCGTCCGATGACCCAAACTGTCGCCTCAACTTCCGTTTCACCCGAATCCACATATTTTCCACATTTTGTCTGTGGGCGTCTTGATCATGAGGATCGATCGCAAAGTAAAGAATGACCCCAAAAATTTTTTTAAAATTCCAATGATTCCGGGATATGGACGTGGGGTGGGGATGTGTTTCCCACCCCCACGTTTTTTTTTTCCGAACAAAAATAAGGAGTTTACAGCATATTATGAGGTCAGGGTAAGTGGTTCCACGCAAAAAATCCAATCGTGCGAGTGAAGAGATAAATGGAAATGGGGGGGAGGGGTTTACAAAGGCTTCCACCTCACCCCACCTCCGTTTTCCGGACCCCAAAAGGGGTTTTGTAGCATATCAGGAGCTCACCGGAATTCATTCAACGAAAAAAAAAGAACGATTCCCAATGATTCCGAGATATGGGAGGCGGGGGGATCCGGTTTCCCCCCACTTTTTTCGAAAAAAAAAAAGGAGTTTGCAGTATATAAGGAGCTCAGGGTACTTGATTCAACGCCAAAAATCCGAGTTTTTTTCTTCTTTTTTTCTTAGTGAAAATCCTGCAGGTGAAAGGATTAAAATTTACCACATCTTTTAAGTTGTTCCTTGGTTATGTCCCTTCGCTTTTTTAACTACTTATCTCCCCCTTAATTTTTATTTACTTTTTTAATATCACCAAACTGAACAATTACCCAGAAATTATCAGAGGATATGTTATGCGGATTTAACACAAGGTTTTATATTTAAAGGTTACATGAATAATTAGAATGATAAGAGAAGGGAAAGCATGCTGACAAAGCAACTATTAACTGGTACTCCGTCGGTTGCGACGATGATGATGCCAGATGATCCGGATCAACGGAACAGCCTGCTCGGAGAAACTAATGCGCAAATGGCTGAGCACTCCACAGACACGCGTACCCTTAACGTAGTTCTCAAGGAGATTCAGCGTGACACAATGTGACAAGGCTGGCCCCTTGAAATACAGGTATATATTTCTTTATTGCCCACAAGGGGCTAAACATAGAGGGGACAAACAAAGACAGTGCGTAACTGGTATTTATTTAATCGACCCCGAAAGGATGAAAGGCAAAGTCGACCTCGGCGGAATTTGAACTCAGAACGTAACGGCAGACGAAATATCTATTTCTTTATTGCCCACAAGGGGCGAAACACAGAGGGGACAAACAAGGACAGACAAAGGGATTAAGTCGGTTACATCGACACCAGTGCGTTGCTGGTACTTTATTTATCGACCCCGAAAGGATGAAAGGCAAAGTCGATCTCGGTGGACTTTGAACTCAGAACGTAACGGCAGACGAAATACCGCTAAGCATTTCGCCCGGCGCACTAACGTTTCTGTCAGGTATTACTCGTCTTTGCCCCAGCTGAGTGAACCAGAACAGAATGTACCCTCAGCTATCGAACTCGCGTCCTTATGAGCTTGAACCGAATACCCCTAACCACTCCGCCACGCGCCTTCCACACTATTAGAGAGGCAGAGAGTGACGGTACAGTGTCCTGGTAATTATTTCGAAAGCGGGAGAGTGTGACAGAGAGGAAGGTGGGTGCTATAATGATGAATGAGCGTGAACCATGTCAAACTGGTGATTACAACGACAAACAGTGAAGTGACGAGAACTAAACTTATTTCATAAACAGTTTCTTGAACGCAGGGAAACCCGAATATAGTGTTTCTGTTCTGAAACGAAATGATAATGAGTCTTTCTAATCACATAAAGTGACATTGAATGAAGAATTTAGGTTTGACAACCAATTTACGCTTGATTCTGGGTGTAATTATCTTAGCAGTTGCTTTGTTCAGTTTCCAACTGTAATATCAATTAATTAACAATCGAATTGATTGACCTTGCAGCACTTCTTTGGTTAATTTTATTTTAAGTTTCGAAGGAGAAGCAAATTGGAAATTGTGTTTAGTGTAAAAAGAAAATTGAGTCAGAAACTACCGGAGGGCAATTAAAGGGAAAAGCACACACACACTCTGTGGTTACGACAGGATGAGAGTCACAACACCCACACACTGGGCCCCGGGGATGCTTGTTCCATGTCGAAAATGGAGGATTTGGATAACAAGCAGTTTAGGGGTTTAAAGACAAAAAAAAAAATGATGGTAAATTGACCGGAAGTAGTGATTCTGGCATCCCATAATTTCACAATGAGAATTAGTGAAATTTATTTTTTATCGTTTACTTGTTTCAGTCATTAGACTGCGGCCAAGCTGGGGCACCACTTTGAAGAATTTTAAGGAAACGAATCGACCCCAGTACTTGCTTGTTTAAGCCTGCTACTTATTCTATCGGTGTCTTATGCCAAACCGCTAGGTCACGGGGACGTAAACACACTAACACCGCCTGTCAAGCGGGCGGTGGACACACACACACACACAGTACTCTGTCGGTTACGACGGCGAAGATTCCAGTTGGTTCGATCAACGGAACAGCCTGCTCGTGAAACTAACATGTGGCTGAGCACTCCACAGACATATGCACCCTTAACGTAGTTCTCGGGGGGAGATTCAGTGTGATAAGACTGGCCCTTTGAAACACAGGTACTACTCACTTTTGCCAGCTGAGTGGACTGGGGCAACGTGAAATAAAGTGTCTTGCTCAAGAGGCAAAAGCGTCGCCGGTAATCGAACTCACAACTTTGCGATCGTGAGCCGAATACCCTTACCACTAAGCCACGTGTTTTCACACACACCCACGGCGGGCTTCTTTCAGTTTCCGCCTACCAAATCCACTCACAAGTCCTTGATTGTCCTGAGACCATAGCGGAAGACATTTGCGCAAGGTGCCACGCAGTGGGACTGAACCCAGAACCACGTAGTTACAAAGTAAGCTTCTTAGCCATACAGCCACGCCTGCGCCTATACATACACTTTTGAAACACTTCAATTTGATTTATGAAACTAATCAAAACAGACTTTGTTTTGTCTCCTTCGCTGTCAAATCTGTTGACGTCTGTAGACGTACTTTCTACACAGACTCAAAGACATCTCATACATACGGAATCAGGATTATAAAAGCAAAACCATTTTTCTCTCGACCTTTCCAAATATGCTTCTTTTGCACTCTCAATAGTTTCATTTATAGGGCAGCGGCCATTCTGGGGATGCTGCTTTCAAGGGATTAAGTCGATCATACCGAACACTACGAATATCGGTCTGGTAATCATATTATCGACCTCCCAAAGGCGGCGAGCTGGCAGAAACGTTAGCACGCCGGGCGAAAAGCTTAGCTGTATTTCGTCTGCCGTTACGTTCTGGGTTCAAATTCCGCCGAGGTCGACTTTGCCTTTCATCCTTTCGCGGTCGATTAAATAAGTACCAGTTACACACTGAGGTCAATATAATCGACTCAATCCCTTTGTCTGTCCTTGTTTTCCTCTCTGTGTTTAGCCCCTTGTGGGTAGTAAAGAAATAGGTATTTCGTCTGTCGTTACGTTCTGAGTTCAAATTCCGCCGAGGTCGACTTTGCCTTTCATCCTTTCGGGGTCGATAAATAAAGTACCAGTTTCGCACTGGGGTCGATGTAATCGACTTAATCCCTTTGTCTGTCCTTGTTTGTCCCCTCTGTGTTTGGCCCCTTGTGGGTAGTAAAGAAATATATTATCGACCTCCATTGCCGAACCAAACCACGAAGTTACGCGATATAATGAGACAACCAAAAGACCACCGGTTTTTAAGCAGTATAAAACACACACACACACCACACACACACACACACACACACACACACACACACCACACACACACACACACGATGGACGATGACTTAATTATGAATCTATCATTTTTTAATGAGCTGTAGAGCAAAGATTTTTTTTTTTTTTCAGATCAACTAATGGGCTGCACTTTTAACACAACAATCACACAGACGTCTCTTCTCTGTTAAATGCTATGCAGAATTACGACAACCGACGCCCTATAAAGATATGTATCTCGTCATCTCCAACCCGTGGATATGACTGTCTTGAGCCCTTAAATCTATGACGTATGAATAACCGAAACCACAACATTCGGCATTCTTTCGATATGAGTCCCGTTGACATCACGTGTATTTGTTTACATTTGAAGAAGAAGATCGTCACTTTCCGTATTTATATATATATATATATATGTGGGGTTAAGGTTAGGGTTAGGGATGGGGGAAGGGTTTCTTATTTTTTCTTCAGAAATGTAAATAAACCCACGCGGGTTTATAAGTGACAGCTATGTAACTAGTACCGAATGATCGCCCAACATTCTCCCTGAATGAGGCGCCAATTCGTCGCAGAGTTATTTATTTAGAGGTGAGTTGACTGCAGCAAAATAAAATGGAGTGTTTTACGCAAGAAAAAAAATTGCACCGGTCCAAGAATCGAAACCACAATCTTGCGGTCACGAGTGCAACACTCTGGATGGAAGCACTCCGTCGGTTACGACGATGAGGGTTCCGGTTGATCCGACCAACGGAACAGCCTGCTCGTGAAATTAACGTGTAAGTGGCTGAGCACTCCACAGACACGTGTACCCTTAACGTAGTTCTCGGGGATATCAGCGTGACACAGAGAGTGACAAGGCCGGCCCTTTGAAATACAGGTACAACAGAAACAGGAAGTAAGAAAGTGTGGTGAAAGAGTACAGCGGGATCACCACCATCCCTGCCGGAGCCTCGTGGAGCTTTTAGGTGTTTTCGCTCAATAAACACTCACAACGCCAGGTCTGGGAATCGAAACCACGATCCTACGACCGCGAGTCCGCTGCCCTAACCACTGGGCCATTGCGCCTCCGCAACACTCTAACCGTTAGACCACGCGCCTTCCTCTGTAGCTCTGCAGACGACCTTTATTACATGACTGGCAGACATTTTCTTTGAAATAGTGAAGGTTTATTTTTAGTTTGCTTTGATTATTCGCGGCTTAGAAGGAACAAATTCGTCTTTAAGTTGGACATTCGAAAGAATTAGCGATATCTGTGATGGTCTCCTTTCCACATAGCCGTGAAGCGAATCTGTTATCCCCACAGCTATGCATTATCTTGTTAGACATCAGGAAAACGTGTGTGTGTATGTATGTGATTGAGTGAGTGAGTTAGAGAAAGAGAGAGAGGGGGATCAGGTAGTGTATGGGTGTGTGTGTGTTTGAAAGAGAAAATAGTTTAGTTTCGGATCAGTCCTGATCAAGTAGATCTATGTCCTAAGGTGGCTCTTTTTTTTCTCTCTCTCATCATATGTGGGGGAAAAAAAAATTAATTGTTGTACGCGCGTGCGCGTGAGTTTTATGCAGATATTATGTGAGATATAATAGATAAGTGGGGACGAAGACAGGGGGGTGGGGAGAGAATCGTTATAAATATATGATGCAGGTTTGATAGAGAGAGAAGAAGGAGGAGGAGGAGGAGGAGAAGAAAAAGGGCAAGAACAAGAACATGATGGAGGAGGAGGAGGAGGAGAAGAAGTAGAAGGAGGAGGAGAAGAAGGAGAAGAATCAGGAGAAGGAGAAGAAGAAAAAGAGCAAGAAGAAGAAAAA
>NC_042998.1:196072944-196078483 GCF_006345805.1 Octopus sinensis | reverse complement strand
CGTGACACGGAATGTGACAAGGCTGGCCCAGTGAATTACAGGTACTACTCATTTTGGTCAGCTGAGAGGAGTGGAGCAAATGAAGTGAAATAAAACGTCTTGCTCAAAGACACAATGCGCCGCTGGGAATCGAACTCACGACCTTGCGATCGTAAGCCGAATACCTTTACCACTAAGCCACGTGCTTTTACTACACACACACACACACTTACGCGCGCGCGCGCAAACATGTGTGTGTGTGTGCAATGTGTTACCTATAGCGTTAAACATCTCGTTACCTCATGTTTCGTATCCTAAGGGATATCTTCCGGGTATCATTAAGGGTATCCTTAGGGTAATCATCACACAAAAGTACAGGGCCAACACTATTTATCCCCACCATTATCGAATCCAGTTGCATAAGATACGAGATAAAAGTTTAAATCTGGAAATACCGTTTAGCTGAACCGCAGCCAGTAGTCGTACGCACCAGAAGGCGGCGAGCTGGCAGAAACGTTAGCACGCCGGGCGAAATGCTTAGCGGGATTTCGTCTATCTTTATGTTCTGAGTTCAAATTCCGCCGAGGTCAACTTTGCCTTTCATCCTTTCGGGGGTCGATAAATTAAGTACCAGTTACACACTGGGCTCGATATAATCGACTTAATCCGTTTGTCTGTCCTTGTTTGTCCCCTCTGTGTTTAACCGCTTGTGGGTAGTAAAGAAATAGGTATTTCGTCTGCCTCTACGTTCTGAGTTCAAATTCCGCCGAGGTCGACTTTGCCTTTTATCCTTTCGAGGTCGATAAATTGAGTACCAGTTGCGTACTGGGGTCGATCTAATCGATTGGCCCCCTCCCCAAAAATTTCGGGCCTTGTGCCTAGAGTAGAGAAGAACCGTTAGCACCACGGGGATAAAGCTTACCAGCATTTCGTCCGTATTTGCGTTCTGAGTTCGAATTCCGTTGAGATCAACTTTGCCCTTCATCCTTTCGGGATCAATAAAGTAAGTACCAGCTGAACACTGGAGGTCGATGTAATACACTTAGCCCTCTCCCCCAACCCCCGAAACTGCTGGCTTTGTGCCAAAATATGAAGTCAATATTTTGTTACTTACCTGGTGGTGACTTCTCTGGTTTCCTTAGAAGATTGTAATCTTGCAAACAGGTTCACCAACTACCTACCTACCTATCTAACAAACAAACCACCTGTATGTGTGTGTGTGTGTGTGTGTGCGCGCGTTCGTGTGCAGGTACGACAGTCTGTCTGCCTATCTAACTTTCTATCTATCTATCTATCTATCTATCTATCTATCTATTTATCTATCTATCTATCTATCTATCTATCTATCTATCTATCTATCTATCTATCTATCTATCTATGTGATTTTTGTATACAGGCGCAGGCGTGGCTGTGTGACAAGAAGCTTGCTTACCAACCACATGGTTCCGGGTTCAGTCCCACTTCCTGGCACCTTGGGCAAGTGTCTTCTACTCTAGCCTCGGGTCGACCAAAGCCTTTTGAGTAGATTTGGTAAACGGAAACTGAAAGAAGCCCCTTGTATGTATATATATGTATGTGTGTGTATGTGTGTGTATGCTTGTGTATCTGTGTTTGCCCCACCACCACCACCACCACAATCGCTTGACAACCGATGTTGGTGTGTTTACCTCTCCGTAGCTTAGCGGTTCGTCGAAAGAGACCGATATACTAAATACTTGGTTTACAAAGAATAAGTCCGGTTGGGGCTATCTGTTCGACTAAAGGCGGTGCTCCAGCATGGCCGCAGTCAAATTACTAAAACAAGTAGAAGAATAAAAGAATACATAAATATTTAGGAAGATGTGATGGATTATACACACACACACATACATATATACGTGTGTGCTTACATACATATATATATATATGCATTTATGTGATTATATATGCATAAATATCACGTGATCACGTGACCGACCAGACCATCAGATGCTGTTACACATCGCTGGTCACAATGCGTTCGCATTGTTTTAGCCTTCGAATGACGCCACCCCACTGGCTAAGCGAGCAGGCCAACAAAAGAAAGAGTGGGAGAAAGAGTGGTGAAAGAGTACAGCAGGGGTCACCACCATCCCCTGCCGGAACCTCGTGGAGCTTTTAGGTGTTTTCGCTCAATAAACACTCACAACGCCCGGTCTGGGAATCGAAACCGCGATCCTGCGACCGCGAGTCCGCTGCCCTAACCACTGGGCCATTGCGCCTCCACATGCATAAATATATGTAAGTAATATGCACACACACACACATACATACAAATATGCCTGTATTATAGACACACACACGCATACACACACAAACACACCGTTGTTATGTCAATAAACTATGATTGAACCCGTTATCTGATTTCCGTCCAATCTTCTCTTCTGTGTGAGAAAATCTGAAAAACTTTACCTGTTTTATCTCGGTTATCTCCTTAACCCTCCTCTGTCTTAACCCTACCACACCATACATATATATGCATGCAAGTTTCGTATGTATATATGTATGTGTATGTATATGTGTATATATATATATATATATATATATATATAATCTATATATATATATATATATATATGCATGTATATATATGCATATATATACACACACACACACACATATATATATATGCATATATGCATATATATATATGTGTACACACATATATATATTTAATAACAATAATAATTATAAAGGGTAAGATTATATATATATATATTATATATATATATATATATATTATATATATATATATATATATATGCATATATGCATATATATACACACATATATATATATATATACAAAATGAGAAAATGGAGAAAATATATCTAAAATCAATCATCAACCATCAGATAATACCCAATCAATACTTTATTAAACCATTACACAACAGCAATGATATTATACATAATATATTACAAATATAACAAGACATAGAAATAGAACATACATTTACATTGTAGCTGACAGCTGTTTCGGCCGTGAAGACAGGTATGTCCCATTTAACCTATTAGCCATATAAAGCAGGTATAAATGAGACATTAACAAGAATGTCTCACGGCCTCTTCAGAGAATTTAATGTAAGTATGAAAAAAATTTACATATAAATATAAATATGTATGCATAGACACTCATAATTCTACACACATATATATATACACAATAATACAATATAAACAATATATATATGTACACACATATATATATATAATAACAATAATAATTATAAAGGGTAAGATTATATATATATATGCATATATGCATATATATACATATATATATATATATATATATGTATATATATATATATATATGTACACACATATATATATAATAACAATAATAATTATAAAGGGTAAGATTAATTAATTAATTAATTAATAATTTTACCAAGTAGTTCGGTATGTTAAAAGAACCATTATCGGTAAACTTAAACAAAAGTTTTTTTTATAATTATGAGTATAATTATAATTAGGGTTCAGCAAAAAAAATTTGCTTCACCACAAACCGGAAATAGCAGCCAAAACTAGCTATTTCTCTACCATAAGAAAATCTCCCGGACAACAATACTCAACAGCGCACGTAGGCAAAGAGAAAAAAAAATTGAATCCACCCGGCTTGGATTCGTTATTTTCTTCTCTTTGCCTGCGTGCAGTATAAGTTCTGGGGTCGGTTTGTTCGATTAAAGGTTGTGCTCCAGCATGGCCGCAGTCATGTGACTGAAACAAGTAAAAGAATAAAACCAATAAAAGAATTTCTTTTTTCTTCTCTTTCTCCATCTCCTTATCCCTTTTTCTCTTGTCCTCTACGTCGTCATTTCATTAATCTCCACCCTTCTCATTTCCCCTATTTATCTCTGATGACGGAATATTCCATGCTCTGGGATATCCCGGAAACAACTGTAAGACTTTGAATTTTTTTCCCTGTAATAATAGTGTCCAGTAGCGAGCAAAAATGGAGAACGAATAATATTTTTTTTAAATGTCGGAAATGCTAGAGAACGAACAGATCCGGAATTGGTTTCATAAACATGGTTAAGCATTACTCTTACTCTCTCTCTTTTACTCTGTTACTTGTTTCAGTCATTTGACTGCGGCCATGCTAGAGCACCGCCTTTAGTCGAGCAAATCGACCCCAGGACTTATTCTTTGTAAGCCCAGTACTTATTCTATCGGTCTCTTTAGCCGAACCGCTAAGTGACGGGGACGTAAACACACCAGACACACAAACACACACATACACATATATATATATATACATATATACGACAGGCTTCTTTCAGTTTCCGTCTACCAAATCCACTCACAAGGCATTGGTCGGCCCGAGGCTATAGAAGAAGACACTTGCCCAAGATGCCACGCAGTGGGACTGAACCCGGAACCATGTGGTTGGTTAGCAAGTTACTTACCACACAGCCACTCCTAAATTCTCTGAAAAATTCTAACTTTGTACAATGATCTTAATAAAATTTAATAACACTAACACCAGTTCCTTCCAAATGTCTCATGGGCAAAATAAGAGAAAGATTTGTTTCCTTCAGAAATTTCTGAAAATTTCAAACATTGTCTACAAGGCTCAACGTTACTACCGTCTCAGTATTGTGCTAGCTTCCGAACATGGCACACCACGTTAAATTTACTCCCGATCTCCGAAAAGAAGTTGTCAGGATGAAAGTTTGAGGAATGACTCTCTCGGTATTTCACGAGACCTAAGGAGATCTAAAAGTGTAGTTTCACGTATTCTTAAGCTCTATGAAGAAACTAAAGGATTTGAACCAGACGAGGCAACTGGTAGACCACGCAAAACCACCATGCGAGATAATGGAGCCATGAAACGCTTTCGATAAAACAGTTGCTCCCGCAAAGCAAATTGAATAAAATTTGGGATTTTGCGGAGGGTCAAAATTGGTAACACAAACAGGACAGTGAAAAAAAACAGGAAGAGCTGCTAAGCCTAAACGAGGTTGTGGTGGCATACGCGTAAATGAAGCTTGGGCAGGAGACAGACAAGAATACATCTTCCTTATTCCAGCTGTGTGTGTGTTTGTGTGTTTGTGCGTGCGTGCGTATTGAAGGATCCTTTCGAGACTGAGACTGGAATTTCTAAGAAAATAAAAGTACATAATGGTACGGAAGTGAGCCGCTTTCCAGTGTCTCGTCGTCTGAAAGAATTTGGATTAAAGACTTCTTCCCCGGCAACGAACCCTACCATCAGCAAGAAGGACAATAAATTGGAAAGACTTTCATTTGAAGAAGCTCATGTGAACTGGAGGGATGAAAATTGGTCAAACGTTCATTTTAGCGATGAAAGCAAATTCAATTTTGTAGGTTCAGAAGTTAGAGAGTATGTTTGGCGATTCACAGGAGATCGGCTAAAATCCAGAGAACCTGAAGAAATCTGCCGAGTTTGAAAGACGAAGCGTCATGGTGTGGGGAATGATTTCTTCTGAAGGAGTTGGCCCTCTAGTGCAGATTAAAGGAACTATTAATGCTAATATGTATTTGAGTTTGGTTAAACAGCTTGTGGTCCCATCATTACG
>NC_042998.1:196050444-196067944 GCF_006345805.1 Octopus sinensis | reverse complement strand
GGTGGTGGTGGTGGTGGTGATGATGATGGTGGTGGTGCTGGTGGTGCTGGGTGTTCATCCTAATGCTATCGGTGTTTGTAATGGGATTCAATGGTTCATAGTAATGGTGGTGCTGGTGGTGGTGGTGGAAATAAAATCTGTCAAGGTATGTCATACTGTTTCGTATAATTAAATATGTCGGCGAACCCTTCGATCTTATGTAAAGGAATGTCTGTCGTCCATTCATCTTCAACTTTTTTTTCCTAGAATAAAACTTCGTAAATAGACGCAGGTGTGCCTATGTGCTAAGAAGCTCGCTTTCCAACTACATGGTTCCGGGTTCAGTCCCACTGTGTTGCACCTTGGGCAAGTGTCTTCTATTATGGCCCGTGTGTGGATTTGGTAGACGGAAACTGGAAGAAGCTCGTCCAATTATATATATATATATATATATATATATATATATATATATATATTTGTACACACACAACACACACACACACACATATATATATATATAATATATATATTATATATATATATACACACCACACCCACACACACATACATATATACATACATACATATATATATATATAGTTATCAAAACAGAAAGCACAAAAAAAACACAACAACGCGAGGACGTGGAACAAATCTAGTATTATTGGACGCTCAGGAAGGAAGGGAAGAAGGAGGGTTTAACGTTTCGAGCGGAGCTCTTCGTCGGAAACATAGGAGAAGGAAAGATCCAGAGAAGGGAAGACAGAGGAAAACGGTACACACGAGGTCACATTTATATATATATATATATATATTGATAGAAATGGTAAGACAACAAAAGAATGAAAGAGACCTCGATATTATGTAATTAGAGGAATTTATCTGTAAATGTAATATGTGGCAATTATTCGGTAGCCATGATAAAACTCCGAGTTTCGGATGTCGGGGCGGAAACCCACGCCGCCATCTCTTCAATTATTCATACAAATGGAATTATCAAAATCTTTCGAAAATTTCAATTTTTGTTTTACATTTTTGTTCCCCAGTTTTGTACCCTTATTCCTTTTTCATAAGACTAGTGACTTCGAAGGACAGCTATTCCAAAACTCCGCTGGAACACACTGGTTAATGCTGTCTGAGAAGAAAAAAACGTGATGACCATGGGTGGAACGTCTTTCATCATAGGTCTTCTTCTAATAAAGGTGTCTATGTGATCATGAGGTATGCTAAAAACAGCAGCCAACAACTTACAAACGTAAGTGCTTCTATATGGTCGCTAGACCTACTAGAAGCAACAGTCAACACCTTACCAAAGAGGGTGCCAGAAACAGCAGTCGATATCCTACCAACAAGAGTGTCTCTATTTGATCACAGGACTTGCTAGAAACGGCAGCCAGCATCCTAAGAATGCGGGTGTTTCTGTGTGATCTTAAGGCTCACTAGAAACAGCAGCCAACACCTTACCAATTCTCATTGGTAGGGTAGTGTTGGCAAATAATCACAGGGCATGCTTGGAACAGCAGGCAACACCACTCCATCGAGGGGGTAGCCTATGTGACCGAAGGGTCAGCTAGAAACAGCCAAATCTGCGTCAAATCACTGTTGTCTCAAACATAGAATGGTTCACTGAATAATGTAGTTTAATAAATAAATAGACAGACAGACAGACAGACAGACATGTCAGCGACAGCAAAGCCTTTGATCAAAGATTTGTTCGTTCAGCGGCGACCTAGAAATTAACCACACTTGACGTACCAACTCTACACTCAACACTATCACTCAACACCCGATAGTTCCACTCGACACTCAACAGTACCACTCAACACTGATAACATTTCTCCAGACAAAACTAATTAACAAATATATTGACAAATGGGAGGGCAATGTGGAAATTTCTCAGTGCGGCCTTCTACATGAAGGATATTTAGTTAAGTTAGGCCCGAAATTTGGCAATCTTTCGGTATTGGTAGACAACGTCATTCACGTTGCGTCTACTAATACCGAAAGATTGCCCAAGACTTTTTAATGAGCTAACATTATAACTACAATGAAATTGAATATGTATGTATATATGGGTGTGTTTGTATCTATCTATCTATCTATCATTTGCTCGAGCCAAGTAAAATGTGTGAGGCCTTTCAGCAGCATTTTGCCCGACTGTTCGGAACGAGTGGAGGGCAAGAACGTAGGGTGGACTTCAGTGCCTACCTACATAGCCTACCACGACTCTCGACAAGAAAGGCAGGGTGCTGCGAAGGTGCCATCACGGCGGCGGAAGTGCGGGAAGCGATGGCAGAATGCTCGAGGGACAAATCACCGGGTTTGGATGGTCTACCCTACGAGCTTTACAATTGTATGCCAGACTTGTTTGGAGATCTCTTGGCGGCGGTGTACTGCAACTGGCAGCAAAACGGGAGCATTCCTGGTTTTAGTCGGAGCCGAGGAGCCGTAACACTGCTGAAGAAAGATCTAAACAAGGGAAATGTAATAGATAACTTTAGGCCCATCACTCTGCTTAATGCAGACTTGAAAATTTTGGCCAAGGTGCTAGCCAAGAGGTTGGCGCTTGTCATCGAGAAACTGGTCGACAAGGCGCAAACATGCGCCGTGCCAGGCCGGACCATCCATGACAACCTCCATCTGATGCGCTACATCATAGACAGGGTAGTTAACGAACCTGGCATGGGTGGGGCCCTGATCAACTTGGATCAATCAAAAGCCTTTGATAGGGTAGACCATCGATACTTGGAGGCAGTCCTGAGAGCGGCTGGTTTCGGTCCCGTCTTCCGCGGCTGGATAGCTGCCTTGTACAGAGGCATCCGTTCGGTAATTCGCGTAAATGGACATCTATCGAGACCTTTCGACATTGCACGTTCGGTCCGTCAGGGATGCCCCCTCTCGGCGCTTCTATACGTATTGACTCTTGAGCCACTACTGCGGAAGCTGGCGACTCTAAGGGGCATCCCGCGAGAATTGGGATGCGGGACGAGCGTGTCTGCATACGCGGACGACGTCACCGTCATAGTGTCTAGCCACGAGCACATCGAGCTGGTCGGCGAGACACTGAAAAACTACGAAGCGGTGACAGGAGCGAAAATCAACCGGGAAAAGTCAGTGGGCTTGCGACTAGGCACCTGGAGAAGCAAGCCCATGCCGTCCACCAGCGCCTCCGTCGTGGGACGCTGGACCGACGGCCCGGTTGAGTTGCTCGGGGTCTGGTTTGGTCCGGACCTCCAAGTGGAGAAGAACTGGAACGAGATAACGAGTAGGGTGGTCACTCTCGCCCGGCAATGGGCCGAGAGGAAACTGTCCCTAAAAGGTCGAGCGGAGGTGGCGAACACGTACATCGCGTCCGTCATCTACTACCGCCTGACCGTCGTACCTTGTCCCGACCCTACCATCACCAAACTACAACCATCCTCTTTCGCTTCTTGTGGAAAGGATGCGTCCCGATGGTCAGGCGATCCATTTGCTGTCAACACCCGTTAAAAGGAGGGCTGGGCATGCCGTGGTTGATGATGCGCAGACACGCGCTGAGACTGCGACATCTCTGGCTCTATGTAGACGACGGTGAACAGGTGTGGTCGCCGTTTGTGAGGCACGCTTTCCCGCAGCTCGTCTCCATGACCGAACTGCAGTCGTGGATCAAAAAGAGGCCGAGGAAGGGCGAATGGCACCGCGAGTGTCGCGTTGCTCTCAAGCAACTCTGCCGTCCTGGGTCGACCTTAAGTGACTTCAACACAACCAAAGCATTCTATAGGGGTTTAGTGGAGGGGAGGTACGACGACGAGCTCGGGGCGAACCTGGACGTCGACGAGGAGTACCTGACCCGCCTGTTCGGGACGACTTTCGGGCCAGGGCCCATGGACAACTTCCAGAGATCCCTGGCCTGGCAGTGCTACCGAGAAGCGCTACCCGTTCGGGATAAGCTCTACAGACACGGCTCGAGAAACACGGGGCCGACCTGCCCGAGATGCGGTCAGAGCGACGAAACCGTTCTGCACGCACTCGTTCAGTGTCCAACAATTTCCGACCTGTGGGCTTATGTCGAACAACTGCTGTCACGTGTGGGACGAGTCGGTTTATCAGCTGAGTCTATCGTCAATATTGTCACGCCTCCTTCCTTCAAACGGGAAGGAAGAGCTATTTTCATCATCCTTGTGGCTATGGCGAAAGAATGTATCTGGTGGACGCGTCTGAAAGGATTGGAGACAAACACTTTCCTCTCTGGTCAATCTCTCATCAACTTCTTCAAGTACCACTTGAAAAGGAAAGTGAGAGTAGAGAGGCAAGTTTTGTCTAGCGAATGTTTTAAAAAAGATGGGTGAATGTAGCAAGAATGGCACGTATGAATGACGAAGCCACCTTGAGCATAGTCCTATGAACCCAGAAATCGAAAACAGAGAGTTGCTTATTTGCAAAAAAAAAAAAAAAAAAAAAAAAAATATAAAATGTGACTTCATTGACCGAGGTTACCGTGGTCTTTTCCGCAGGCTTTTCTTTCCACGGGTAAACCTCACCTGTCCTCCCCTTTACACTTCATATTGACATTTCTGTGATAACGATCCCTATTGATCATTTTTTTTTCCTCTCCCCCCCTTTTTTTTTTTTTTTTTTTTTTTAACCCCCCTTATTTTTGTCCTCTTTTCTCCTTTTACGATCCCTTTTGATCGAACCTCCCCCTTCCTTTTTTTTTTTTTTTTTTTTTTTTTAATACCTTCAAAAGAAAAGCTCTACCTGTAATTTGTTCTATCTGTGTGCAGCCCTGTGTGGCTAATAAAGAAATATCTATCTACCTATCTATCAATGTATCATCATCGTTGCTATTACGTACATCACCAGATAGATAGATAGATAGATAGATAGATAGATAGAGAGAGAGATAGATATAGATAGATAGATAGATAGATAGATAGATAGATAGATAGATAGATAGATAGACATAGATAGATAGATAGATAGATAGATAGACATAGATAGATAGATAGATAGATAGACATAGATAGATAGATAGATAGATAGATAGATAGATAGATAGATAGATAGATAGATAGATAGACATAGATAGATAGATAGATAGATAGATAGATAGATAGATAGATAGACAGGTAGGCAGATAGGTAGATAGATAGATAGATAGATAGATAGATAGATAGATAGATAGATAGATAGATAGATAGATAGATAGATAGATAGATAGATAGACAGGTAGCAGATAGGAGGTAGATAGATAGATAGATAGATAGATAGATAGATAGATAGATAGATAGAATAGATAGATAGATAGATAGATAGATAGATAGATAGATAGATAGATAGATAGATAGATAGATAGATAGATAGACAGGTAGGCAGATAGGTAGATAGATAGATAGATAGATAGATAGATAGATAGATAGATAGATAGATAGATAGATAGATAGATAGATAGACAGGTAGGCAGATAGGTAGGTAGATAGATAGATAGATAGATAGATAGATAGATAGATAGATAGATAGATAGATAGACATAGATAGATAGATAGATAGATAGATAGATAGATAGATAGATAGATAGATAGATAGACAGGTAGGCAGATAGGTAGATAGATAGATAGATAGATAGATAGATAGATAGATAGATAGATAGATAGATAGATAGATAAAATTAGTGAGTAAGTGAGCGAAAGAATGTGTCACAAAAGATGCCTCAGTGAATTACAAAGTGTGTGTGTGTGTGTGTGTTTAGAGTAATAAAGGGTGTGGTTATCGTAAATTAGACAAGATATCGTCAGAAGTAAAAAAAGAAAAAAAAGCTATGATAAATGACCGGAATTTAAAGTATTCTTATAAGAGAAATAAATAGGTTGGATAGGAAATGGTGGCCGAAATTAGAGCATTTTGCTTCCTTTTTAATAATTGAACAAACATTGGGAACCTCGCATGAACCTTTTTCACTGAACAAACAACAACTGATTTTTATCTGTTTGCTATCGTCTGTTTTATCCACTCAGACGACAGCGCGCAAAGAAAATATTCTCACAGTTTATAAGGTTGACAACCGTTTCAACAACCAAAGGAACAATATACCCCAATTTCAACCATGATGGTAATTGAAAAGTAAACGGTAAAACATTATCTGCACCAAAACACCATTATAATCTGTTTAACATCGCTAGCATCTCATTAATAGCCGTGTAAAATAAGGGATGTTTTTTTGCCGCACCCTACAAGTCTGAGCAGACGATAGCAAACGTAACAGCCGATCACTTGATGCATAATTTAGATTTTACCCTCAGATCATTCACCTATATTTGGAAAGCCCCATTGTACCTGTGTATCAGGTAGCGGAAGTAGGGGTTTACATTGAAATCGTGCGGTTAGACATTTCATTAGATGTCATATATAGATGTTCCAGTGAATGATCAGTTTCTACCAAGATACAGGATGCGGCAGAAAAACCTCCCATATTTAACACGACCCTTACCATGGCGTTAGTGAGGCTGGACAAGCGGTAATGGTATTATCATATAGTTAATATTTTACCCTTTTTCTTTTGTTTCAGAAACCGTTATGGTTTGGTCTGGTGCATATTGTGCCTTTACTGTTGGAAGATCTAACATCTGTAAAGGCACGTGGAACACAGTCGTAAGGTCACGAGTTCAATTTCCGGCATTGCGTTGAGTCCTTGAACAAGACACTTCATTTCACGTTGCTACAGTCCACTCAGATGGCAAAGATGAGCTGTACCGGCAATTTAAAGGGACCAGCCATATCACATTCTGTGACACGCTGGATCTCCCAGAGAACTACGTGAAGGGTACGCGTGTCTGTGGAGTACTCAGCCACTTGCCCGTTAATTTAACGAGTAAAGTGTTCCTTTCATCGGATCAACTGGGACACTCGTCGTCGAAACCGACGGAATGCCAGTAATAGGAGGCGCATGGCTCAGTGGTTAGAGCGTCGAGCTTACAATCGTGAGGTTGTGAGCTCGAATCCCGGACCGGGCTGCGTGTTGTGTTCTTGAGCAAAGCACTTTATTTCACGTTGCTCCAGTTCACTCAGCTGTAGAAATGAGTTGCGACGTCACTGGTGCCAAGCTGTATCGACCTTTGTGTTTCCCTTGGATAACACTGGTGGCGTGGAGAGGGGAGGCCGGTATGCATGGGCGACTGCTGGTCTTCCATAAAAACAACCTTGCCCGGACTTGTGCCTCAGAGGGTAACTCTCTAGGTGCAAACCCATGGTCACACATGACCGAAGGGGGTCTCAAAAAAAATATATATATATAGCTTTCTACACACTCGTGTGTGTACGCATAAAGATATACAGTGAGACAAAAACTTCCCATTGATGTGCGACGGTTGTCTTCATGTAGATCATGGGTTCTCAAATTGAGCCGGTCCAGATGGGCACTGGTGCCTAAGGGGACGGCAGCAGAGAAAAAGGAGGTGTTGGCAGGAAGGCAGTGGATTGGGGGACACTTTATACTCTCTTTTACTCTTTTACTTGTTTCAGTCATTTGACTGCGGCCATGCTGGAGCACCGCCTTTAGTCGAGCAAATCGACCCCGGGACTTATTCTTTGTAAGCCCAGTACTTATTCTGTCGGTCTCTTTTGCCGAACCGCTAAGTGACGGGGACATAAACACACCAGCATCGGTTGTCAAGCGATGCTAGGGGGACAAACACAGACACACAAACATATACACACACACTTATATATATATACATATATACGACAGGCTTCTTTCCGTCTACCAAATCCACTCACAAGGCATTGGTCGGCCCGGGGCTATAGCAGAAGACACTTGCCCAAGAAGCCACGCAGTGGGACTGAACCCGGAACCATGTGGTTGGTTAGCAAGCTACTTACCACACAGCCACTATGAATTTATTATGAGATCATTACAGTATTGTATACAAATTATATAATATTCGTGGCGCTCCGTCGGTTACGGCGACGAGGGTCCCAGTTGATCCGATCAACGGAACAGCCTGCTCGTGAAATTAACATGCAAGTGGCTGAGCACTCCACAGACACACAAGTACTCTTTAGTTCTCGGGGAAGATTCAGCGTGACACGGTGAAGTAGATCAATGTTTTTTCGTCTCTTTTTTTTTATTCAGTAGGAACAGGAGTGGCTGTGTGGTAAGTAGCTTGCTTACCAACCACATGGTTCTGGGTTCAGTCCCACTGCGTGGCACCGTGGGTAAGTGTATTCTACTATAGCCTCGGGCCGACTAAAGCCTTGTGAGTGGATTTGGTAGACGGAAACTGAAAGAAGCCCGTCGTATGTGTGTGTGTGTGTGTGTGTGTGTGTGTGTGTGTGCGTGTGTGTGTGTGTGTGCGTGTTTGTGTGTCTGTGTTTGTCCCCCCAACATCGCTTGACAACCGATGCTGGTAAGTTTACGTCCCCGTAACTTAGCGGTTCGGCAAAAGAGACCAATAGAATAAGTACTAGGCTTACAAAGAATAAGTCCTAGGGTCGATTTGCTCGACTAAAGGCGGTGCTCCAGCATGGCCACAGTCAAATGACTGAAACAAGTAAAAGAGTAAGAGAGTATCCACCAGGGTTTAAATCGACACACATCGTGTTTGGTGCTGAAACGTTTATCAAGAAGAGCGAATCTGAAAAGTTGTAACTTTTCTTTCTCTATTTTTACCTTTTCTTTTTGTTTTTTTATTTGTGGCAATGTCTTCCAACGAATTGAGTGATCATCGGTTGGTATTCAGTTATGACTGCTCAGAGGAGAATAATCTAAAAACAGTCTTGAGATATTTTTAAAATGTCAAACGTCAATATTGACATTAAGTGCTACATATTGGTGGTCGTAGCCGTTGGCGTTGATTAGCTCCAGACTAGTTTTGATTGAGTGGATCCATATTGAAAGACGTGGGCAGCCGAGCTTTTAATTCTTTTTTTATCATCATTATATCTTGGATTTCATCATCAAATTGATGATCACAAACTGAAAGTGAAAAATTTAGCGGAAGCAATCGGCAGTGAGATGGAAAAAAAATTGAAACTTGCGAATTCTGTTTTACTTTATTATTATTATTATTATTATTATTGGCTGTGTGGTAAGTGGCTTGCATCCCAACCACATGGTTCCGGGTTCAGTCCCACTGCATGGCACTTTGGGCAAGTGTCTTCTACTATAGCCTCGGGCCGACCAAAGCCTTGTGAGTGGATTTGGTAGACGGAAACTAGAAGAAGCCCATCGTATATATGTATGTGTGTGTGTGTATATGTTTGTGTGTCTATCCTCCCAACATCGCATGACAACTGATGCTGGTGTGTCCCCGTAACTTAGCGGTTCGGCAAAAGTGACCGATAGAATAAGTACTAGGCTTACAAAGAATAAGTCCTGGGGTCGATTTGCTCGACTAAAGGCGGTGCTCCAGCATGGCTGTAGTCAAATGACTGAAACAAGTTAAAGAGTAAAAGAGGGATTATTATTATTATTATTATTATTATTATTATTATTATTATTATTATTATTATTATCATCATCATCATCTGACAGCTTCTAACGCTGGAGATGTACTACAGTGTCAGCTGTTCACTACCAGTGAACTGAAGTAACACCCCTTATTTTTCGAGCACCTTCCGGAGTATTCGAGCGGTTCCAAGCAGTGCTGTTTTCTGCAAGTGCTCCACACTTATTGAAGCCCCTATTTGTTCGATGTATTATTATTATTATTGAGTGAGAGAGCAGTGCATGCCATCAAAGTGACACTGGGGTAAAATATACGAAGCCCAGTATACCCATCATGACTACCCGTCTGATAAGGGTACACCAGGCACATGCATCACAACCATTTGTGCGCGACATGGTGATCTCATATCAAGATAAACAACGCATGACCTTGCAGGTGGAGCCCAGTTAGAATTTTCTTCAGGTCAAGTAGCCCATCCCGCTCAAAAGGTCCCTAAATAAGGATTGTTTAAGGATGTTGAACAAACCACCCATGTTTCCAGAGGTGAATTATTCAAACCCCAAAGAATCCCTCTCAACACATGGCTATGGTGTTCCCTCGCTACTTCTGCTCGTGATCAGAGATGCACATATCGTCAGCCACCAAGGGACGTGCTCAACTGGTTACGGTCAAACAACCGACAAGCAAATCTGTGGTATTGAGCAGAATATTTGCTGTAGCCCATCTTTTATACCAAGACAAAACAATGTACATGATAACACTTCCAATCAGTTAAGATCAGAAGCCATGAGAGCCACTGCCTGGTACTGCATCAGGGCAATTATTATTATTATTATTATTATATTATTATTATTATTATTATTATTATTATTATTATTATTATTCAGTAGTTTTATTTTTATAGCGTGCTTTCACTTCACTACCGAGCGCAGCTCTGTGTGCCTTGGGTATGTGCTGTGATTTGTTGTGATGCTCTGATGGTTATTGTATGGAAAGTGTTCTGCGTAGGATGTGTGCAGTGCCTAGTAGTGCAATTTTCTGTATGTTATATGTGTTTGTAAGTCCTGGTGTTTTTGTTATGTATTTGTCTGAATATTTTTTTATCATGCCTAATGCACCTACTATGATAGGAATTGTTTCTGTTTTCAGGTTCCACATTCTAGTTACCTCTATTTCCAGGTCTTGTATTTTGAGAGTTTCTCCATTTCTTTTAGAGACACGTTGTCATCTGCCGGTATTGATACATCAATTAGAAAGCATTTTTTTTCTTCATGATCTCTGACAACTATATCTGGTCTGTTGGCCTTAATTTCTCTATCTGTGTGTATCGGCATATCCCAGAGTATGGTTGCTTTCTCGTTTTCTGTGACCTTTTCTGGTGTGTGCCTATACCATCTTTTTTCTGTTGTTATTCCATAATGTTGGCATAGCTTCCAATGTATGTAGGTTCCAACTCTGTCATGTCTGTGAATATATTCCTTCTTAGCCAGGCTGGGCAGCTAGAGATAATATGATTTATTATTATGATTTATTATTTATTATTATTATTATTATTATTATTATTATTGTTATCCCTTCATAACACAGTGTAGGTAAAAATGCACTGGAGTCTTTAGTCATCTGTCAAATCACAAAATGGACCTCAGACATAATACTTTCCTTGAGATGTGCGCTGTGCCCAATAAGTCTGCTTTTTGCAAGACACCAATCTTGTATGGGATTTGGAGTTCCCTTAAGAAGTCTTTAAGTTTCAATGGGATTGAACCCAACGCTCCGATCACCACTGATATCACTTTTACATTACCCTCTCGCATTCCATACAGTCTTGCCATTTCCACTTTCAATTCGGAGTACTTGGTGATTTTTTCAGCCTCTTTACTCACAACATTCATGTCATTCGGTATGGCTGCATCAAATAATCTGACAGTATTTGTCTCTCTTATTCAATATGACAATATCCACCCGACGGTGTTCAATTACACGATCCGTCTGAAAATCACAGTCCCAGAGTATTGTTACTTTTCCATCCTCCTGCATAACTTTACTTGGTACATGATCATACCAGTTCTCTGTTACTTCATATTGATATTTAGGGCATAAGAGCCAATGAAGATACACACACACTTTATCGTGGCGGCGCTTGTATTCTTTTCGTGCAAGGCTCTCACATCCCCTTACCAAGTGGGTCGCATTTTCCACACTCTTACCATAGAGTCTGCATTTCTGGGTGTCAGAAGTTTTATAGATGTTATACTTCACTGAATTGGTTGCAAAAACCTGGTCTTGTGCAGTAATGATCAAGCTTTCGGTGGTATGCTACAAATCACCTCGCTCAAACCATGCCCACGATATTGTATCATCATTAACGTCTTGTGTATTTTGTATTTTACTAATTTATATATATACTATGAATCATTTGATATTTCATATAATATTACATAATTTGTATTACATAATTTGTATACAGGGCGCAGGAGTGGCTGTGTGGTAAGTAGCTTGCTAACCAACCACATGGTTCCGGGTTCAGTCCCACTGCGTGGCATCTTGGGCAAGTGTCTTCTGCTATAGCCCGGGCCGACCAATGCCTTGTGAGTGGATTTGGTAGACGGAAACTGAAAGAAGCCTGTGTGTCTGTGTTTGTCCCCCTAGCAATGCTTGACAACCGATGCTGGTGTGTTTACGTCCCCGTCACTTAGCGGTTCGGCAAAAGAGACCGATAGAATAAGTACTGGGCTTACAAAGAATAAGTCCCGGGGTCGATTTGCTCGACTAAAGGCGGTGCTCCAGCATGGCCGCAGTCAAATGACTGAAACAAGTAAAAGAGTAAAAGAGAATACTGTAATAATATAAATTCATAGTGTTCCCCCCCAATCCACTGATTTCCTCCAAACGCCTCCTTTTTCTCTACTGCGCCCCCCTTTAAACACCACCGACTATCCGGACCCTCTCAGCGGCCATCAAGAGAACCTATGGTATACATTTATGGGGGCAATATGAACCACCGTCGCTATGCATCTTTGCATGGGGGGGGGGTCACTATGAACCCCTGTTTTCTCTCTCTCTCTCTCCCTCTCTCTCTCTCCCTCTCTCTCTCTCTCTCTCTCTCTCTCTCTCTCTCTCTCTCTGCATGTGTGTGTCTTTTACTTTTTACTACTGTCAGTCACCGAACTGCGGCCATGCTGGGGCACCGCTTGAAAGGGTTTTAGTCGAACAACTCGACCCTGTACTTAAGTCCTGTTTTCTTTCCCTTTTATATGTCTAGTACTAGCAGAAAAGCTAAGCTACGGAAACATAAACAAACCAACACCGACTGGTTGTCAAGCGGTGGGGGGTGACAAACGCAGACACAAATAAGCACAGATACACATATACGAGGGGCTTCCTTATAGTTTCCTTCTACCAAATTCACTCTCCCAGCATCGGTCGGCCCGTAGCTACATCATCATCATCATCGTTTAACGTCCACTTTCCATGCTGGCATGGGTTGGACGATTTGATTGAGGGATGGCGAACCAGATGGCTGCACCAGTCTCCAATCTTGATCTGGCAGGGTTTCTACAGCTGGATGCCTTTCCTAATGCCAACCACTCCGAGAGTGTAGTGGGTGCTTTTACGTGCCATCGGCACGAGGGCCAGTCAGTACGACACGATTTCCTAAGGTTCCCAAATTTACTCACAAGGCTTAGGTCGGCCCGGGGCTATAATAAAAAACACGGTACTATTTAAGAAGAGTGGTCCCGATGCGTGCACTCGCGTACTCGCACATCCGCGCTAGCTAGTCGTGACTAGTCGATCCTTACTTTGTGCTTTTGTGTTTTATTTACTTTGTGTAAAAAAATTTTTTTTTTTTTTGTTTCAGTCATTTGACTGCTGCCATGCTGGAGCACCGCCTTTAGTCGAGAAAATCGACCCCAGAACTTATCCTTTGTAAGCCTAGTACTTATTATATCGGTCTCTTTTGCCGAACCGCTAAGTTACGGGACGTAAACACACCAGCATCGGTTGTCAAGCGATGTTGAGGGGACAAACACAGACACACAAACATATACACACACATACATACATATATATATACATACATACGACGGGCTTCTTTCAGTTTCCGTCTACCAAATCCACTCACAAGGCTTTGGTCTGCCCGAGGCTATAGTAGAAGACACTTGCCCAAGGTGCCACGCAGTGGGACTGAACCCGGAACCATGTGGTTCATAAGTAAGCTACTTACCACACAGCCACTCCTACGCTTAAATTATTCATTTTGTATTTTATTTACTTTGCTAGGTAGTCGTTGTAGGATCGACTAGTCACGACTGGCTAGCGCGGATGCGCAAATACGCGAGGGCGCGCACCGGGACCACTCTTCTTAAGTAGTACCAGAAAACACTTGCCTAAGATGCTGCGTGGTGGGACTGACCCCGAAACCACGTGGTTGCAAAGCGAACTTCTTAACCACATCGCCGTACCTGCGCTTGTATTAAACATAAACGCAAGGCAAAACACAGCCGTCACGCGCGAGCGAGTGTGACTCGAGATTGCGTGCCATGCTTTCGCTAATTATTCTAAGTGCCTTTATATGCACGAATGGACAGACGCATTGTCACCCGAGAGGCCCTCCTCGTTGACTGGTCATGATACAGCATGGTTACGTTTAGTGTTTCTACATCTCTCGGTTGCAACGTCCGTTTCCTCCTCTTCATCTCTCCCTCTTTCTGTAATAGCAAATGGTCGGTCCATTGTCGCCCCCAACGTGTGTTTCTCTCTCTCTCTCTCTCTCTCTCTCTCTCTCTCTCTCTCTCTCTCTCTCTCTCTCTCTCTCTTCTTTCTGTTTGTATTTATAATTTTCTCTTCCCTAACCACTCTTTCCACTTTGTTCTCTCTCCTCCAGCACGCATGCAGCCTCCCCCACATCAGATTACATAATATACATCAACAAGTGGTATCCCAATAGATTTCCCTACTCATCTCTGTAGCTTCCCTCTCTGACTATAACAGATCACAAACGGGATCACAATCGCTTTATCAACCGAATTGTTTTCACCGGGAAAACAATCTCCATTATAGTTATTAATTCTGTAAAAACAAACAAAAAACAAGCTGAATTTTTCATTCGCTCTCAACGTGATGGACCAAATGAAAATACATATATATATATATGTGCGTGTGTATATATAAATGTGTGTGTATGTGTGTGAGTGAATATATGTGCGTGTGTATGTATGTATATATATAGGGAGAGTTTACGAAAAAAACGAAAGACGAAGACAGGCGGTGTAGAAAACAAACGGATGTATTAGTATAACGCTCAGGAATAGGAAAAGTCTTTTACGTTTCGAGCCTACGCTCTTCTACAGAAAGGGACACAGAAAAAAAAAAGGAGAGAAAAAATGTGTGTAGCACCTCCACCCAGCTAAGCCTGCATCGGGTGGAGGTGCTTGTCTCCCCCTTGTAAACATAAGGACACAGCAAATGTGTCAAGGCCGAGAGGAAGCGTTGATACTGCCTAGGGCTAAATAGCAGTGGTGTGATTCCTTCATGGGACTGTCAGATTAAGTTGACAGTATACAACTACTCTATCGTACCACTACTGCATATATATCTCTGAGATATTTAGAAGTGTATTATATATATATATATATACATATATGTGTTACAAGTTTTATTCTCTTACTCCCCACCCCATTTTGAAGTAACACGCCCCATCAAAATATTGGTTTCAAAATTTGACACAAGGCCATCAATTTGGGGGGGGGAATAAGACCATCAAATCAACCCAGTACTCAGCTGGTACTTATTTTATTGACCCCCGAAAGAATGAAAGGCAAAGTTGACCTCGGCGGAATTTGAACTCAGAACGTAGCGACGGGCGAAATACCTATTTCTTTACTGCCCACAAGGGGCTAAACACAGAGGGGACAAACAAGGACAGACAAACTGATTAAGTCGATTATATCGACCCCAGTGCGTAACTGGTACTTATTTAATCGACCCTGAAAGCATGAAAGGCAAAGTCGACCTCGGCGGAATTTGAACTCATAACGTAGCGGCAGACGAAATACTGCTAAGTATTTCGCCCGGCGCGCTAACGTTTCTGCCAGCTCGCCGCTAAAGATAGCGAGAAGTTAAAGACGCCGGAACTGTCGACAAGAAGGAAGCTAGATTCATCAGATTAAAGAAGGTAAGGTACCGCCATCTTGACTTTAAGGCTTTCAACATTTATTTTATTTCCTGTGAAAAACAAATATTTATAACTAATTAACTGTCATCACTAGGAGCCTCGCCCGAATATATAAAGATAATAAGCAGATAGGATAATATATATATATGTAGTGGCGGTGGTGGAAGAGAGAGTGACAGAGGTAAAGGAAGAGAGGGAAAGGGGGAGACGGAACAGAAGATGAAGAAGAGGTGAAGTGTTAACGGAACGTTTCTCGTCGGAAAGATGGAAACAATAAAACGAGGAAAGGCAAAATGTAAAGAAAGGTATGCAGGGGTGAAGCCATTGTAAATAATGCATGCAGTAAACATGTTGTTTTAACAGATAACGAGCTATCATTTAGATGAACTGGAATTATTATCAAGTAGAACAACAGACGATCTATCTCTCGCCGCCATTACTCCGTCGCTTGATTTAACGCCACCAACGGGCTCTCGTGTGTTTTTGTTAATGGATTCTAGTCTGTTGTAGTAAGTATTCGGGTCAAATCTCTCGTCCATCCTTTGTTTCAGTCATTGGACTTACCACCGTGATCGTATATTTCTCAGTAGAGTTGGTATATTAATTATTTAAGGGCGGCGAGCTGGCAGAGTCGTTAGCCCGCCGGGCGAAATGCTTAGCGGTATTTCGTCTGTCTTTATGTTCTGAGTTCAAATTCCGCCGAGGTCGACTATGCCGTTCATCCTTTCGGGGTCGATAAATAAAGTACCAGTTACGCACTGGGGTCGATGTAGTTGACTTAATCCGTTTGTCTGTTTTTGTTAGTCTCCTCTGTGTTTAGCTCCTTGTGGGCAATAAAGAAATATAAATATATATATACCGGAGTAGACACATAAATGAGAAGCAAGGTGGAAAAAAGAGTACTCAAATACCAGTGGTAGAGTAATATGCTTTATTTAAAGCAGCAGAAAATTCAACAAAACCTGTTACTCTGAGTTTCCCGTTGCCGTTCATCGGATAGTTTTTGCTATATATATAAGTTGGGTACAAAAATTCAGGGTGAATACTTGATAATTGTAAGCACCTGTATATACCATTTGGTGGTGTAGGTGGTAGAGTATATATACATGGGATTACATACGCGTTTATGTGTGCAAGAGAGAGAGAGAGAGAGAGAGAGAGAGAGAATGAGTGAGTAAACTATTGAATTAAATCTTTAAAAAAGTGGGGTTAAATGCAAAAGAAATGAAAGAATAGACCGGAAGTGACGACAGTAACACAGATGAGAAGAGAAAAGAAAAGAAAAGAAAAAAATGCATAAACGTTTCATTAACGTGCTGCGAACGATGAAAGCAGATATCGACAAACACCCACGTTTATTGTATCTTGTAAGTGAAGTATTAAGTGTTACAGAGATAGCAGCTGAAGTGGTACAACGTTTTTGAAGAGTATTTCCAGCAAACGAAGCCATACAAAAGACTAAAAACATAGCTCGAGGCTCGACGTGTGCTCGCGAACATGGTTACCATGTGATGGCTGTCGGGGCTTCTTTGCGTCGGTTCAGGTGATGTAACTTTTACAGCTGACACGATTATTATTAATCGCTCGCTTTAATCCGTAGATCAAGACGGTGTTTAGTCTTAATATTACTTGTTTCACTCACCGGGCTGCGGCCATGCTGGATCATCGCGTTGAAAGGTTCACTTGATCAAATCTCCCCCAGTACTTACTTATTTTAAAGCTTAGTGCTCTTATTCTATCGTTCTTTTGGCGATCCTTCGGTATAGGTACCGTAAGTACCGGAAGTGGCTTTGTTTACATTTCTGAAGATAACAGAAACCCTTTTCTCCCACCCCTAACCCTAACACAAACCCTAACCCTAACTCTAACCCCTCATATATGTAAAAAAACACTTTCTTGAAATGTATCCGGTACTTCCGGTACC
>NC_042998.1:196035444-196045444 GCF_006345805.1 Octopus sinensis | reverse complement strand
CAGTGCTAATGGAGGATTCTAATTGAAAGCAGACGTATCAGATTTCTTCCCATAATTCATTACCCTATATTGGGATGTATTTCTTTATCAGACTCGAGCAAATTAAAGTTCCATGTGAAGAGAAAATAAATGGCAATGACTGCTTAATGTCAAAGTAAATTTGGCGTTTGAATTCTTAAGTTCACTGAGTACAAATCAATTCACAGCATAAAACAGAACGAACAGTTAAACCATTTTCTGTTTGTATTAATAGCGAAAGTTGGTTTTGTTAGCGTTCAATAAAATTACATTAAATAAAATATATTTAGAAAAAGAAAAGTTAGGTTTCTAACTATTAATAAGAATTCTTATAAAAGAAATCTCTCTCTATATAAAGCTGAAGTTGTCTGCGTGTGGCAGGTTTGGTAGCCTTCAACTAACACTATCTCCTCCGAGACCCTGCGGCGCAAGTTGACCAAAATTGAGAGTATGATAGAAGAAGGCTTGCTCTCCCTTCCGTAGAAGATAAAATTCAAATCGGACCATGTTAACACCAAAAATTATTTACATCAAAAGGGTGCTTATTTTCTATGAAAATCCCTATTTTTAATGATTTTTTGACTGCTGTGTCGCCATTTTTCGGTGTATTTCAACCAGAAAAATGTTCACTTAAAGAGAATAACAAGCGATATAATGCAAAATTTTTACTTGTCAAAAATTCCAATTCTAAAGGGTCGAAAAACAAACCCGAGCAACGCCGGGCGATACTGCTAGTTAAATTATAAATGTATTCTAGAGAAAGGATACATCAATATCCTTTGGAGCAAATATAGAACATGGTTTGAAATTAGGGTAAACTTCTGTATGGTTACGAATGGGGCTTTTAAATGTTGCTAAGTTGGAAAAAACAAAGAACGGGGTGGAGGGAAAGGGTTTTTGGAACATCACCAAAGGATTGAAGTATTCCAGATTAGTTTTTTTTTTAAAATCTTTTACTTGTTTCGGTCATTAGACTGCGACCATGCTGGGGCACCATCTAGAGGAGTTTTTAGTCGAATGAATCGACACCGGTACTTTTGTTTTTTTTTAACTGGTACTTATTCTCTCTTTGTCTTTTGCTGAACCGTTAAGTTGCAGGGACATAAACACACCAACACCGGTTGTCAAGCGGTGGTAGAGGACAAACATAGACACACACACATGCGCGATACGCACACACATATGCGATACACACACCACACACAGAGGATGAGGATCTTTCAGTTTCTGTCTACCAAATCCACTCAAAGCTTTGTTCGGCCCGAGACTCTAGTAGAAGGCACTTGCCCAAGGTGCCACACAGTGGGACTGAACCCGGAACAATATAATTGGGAAGCAAGCTTCTTACCACACAGCCACACCTACACCTGACCTTAGCCACATTACCGTTAAGTATACTTCTTCTTATGAATCAATCCCAAACATTGTTAGAAACCCTGTCCAGGCGTGGCTCTATGGTTCTCACTGCATGGCACCTTGAGTAAGTGTCTTCTACTATAGCCTTGGATTGACCAAAGCCTTGTGAGTGGATTTGGTAGACGGAAACTGAAAGAAGCCCGTCGTATCTATGTGTGTGTGTGTGTGTGTGTGTGTCTGAGTCAGTGTCTCCTCCCGCCGTTTGACCAGCGGTGTTGGTGCGTTTACGTCCCCGAAACTTAATGGTTCGGCAAAAGACAAAGATAGAAAAAATATTAGTCTTGAAAAAAACAAAACTACTGGGATCGTTTCATTCGACTTAGAACTGAAGTCAAAAAGCTGAACATCATACTCACACAGACGCACGCACACATATAAGATTTAATCAAAGTATTTCGTCTGTCGTTACGTTCTGAGTTCAAATTCCGCCGAGGTAGACTTTGCCTTTCATCTTTTCGGGGTCGATAAATTAAGCACCAGTTTCGCACTGGAGTCCATGTAATCGACTTAATCCCTTTTTGTGTCCTTGTTTGTCCCCTCTGTGTTTAGCCCCTTGTGGGCAACAAAGAAATAGGTATTTCGTCTGCCGTTACGTTCTTAGTTCAAATTCCGTCGAGGTCAACTTTGCCTTTCATCCTTTCGGGGTCGATAAATAAAGTACCAGTTTCGCACTGGGGTCGATATAATCGACTTAATCCCTTTGTCTGTCCTTGTTTGTCCCCTCTATGTTTAGCCCCTTGTGGGCAGTAAAGAAATACACATAAGATTTAATCAAAGTTGAGTGTGAGACGCCGCTGAAATTTCGTCGCCGCCTCAAACTTGAGTGTCGACTCATTCGTAGTAAAAGTTACTCCACTCCACTTTAATGCATCATACACACACACAGATATTTATGAATGTATATTTACTATATTTATATATTTTCTCGCTTTATTGTACACGGGGGAGTAGAGATCGTCTGGGTTTGATGGATGTTGTAGGAGAGACTGTAACATATATAAATTGTCTTAAGATAAAGAGAGAGATGGAGGGAGAGGAGGAGGGAGGCATGAAGGAGGAGGAGGTGGAAAGAAATATGATGTGAAGGGGAGGAGAGTGGAAGCGAGTGGGAGGGGGGGGGGAGGAACCAGAGCCGCAGAGATTATGTTTATGTTTCTTTGGATCTGATTATAAAATATTTATATCATGGCGTGTCTCTCTCGTTCCCTCAACATCTGCATGCATTAAAATATAAATATACCTGCGTATCTGTTACACCACAGTGTGTGTAAGTATATACATACATATGCGTAAATATTAAAACGAACTTTTTGCCCCCACCCCACAAGATGTTTTATAAAATCTTGAAAGAAAAAGATTAGCACGGACGCAATAGGAGGGAGTTTTGTGTTGGTAAGGCGCCTTCGTTGTCTTTAACCTTTCAAACAAACATTTCTTAAATTTCCACAGCCGCAGGAATCGCTATGTGGTAAGAAGCTTGCTTTCCGACCACATGGTTCCAGGTTCAGTCCCACTGCGTGACTCCTTCTGCGACTGTCTTCTACTCTAGCCTGGGGCCGACCAAAGTCTTGTGAGTGGATTTGGTAGACGGAAACTGAAAGAAGCCCGTCGTATGTGTGTGTGTGCGTGCGTACGCGCGGGCACGTGTGTCTGTTACTCTGTCCGTCACCACTTCTTGACAACCAGTTTTGATGTGTTTATAAAACAAATAGAAGAATTGGCTGTGTGGTAAGTAGCTTGCTAACCAGCCACATGGTTCCGGGTTCAGTCCCACTGCGTGGCATCTTGGGCAAATGTCTTCTGCTATAGCCCCGGGCCGACCAATTTGGTAGACGGAAACTGAAAGAAGCCTGTCGTATATATATATATATATATATATATATATGTATGTGCGTGTTTGTGTGCCTGTGTTTGTCCCCCTAGCATTGCTTGACAACCGATGCTGGTGTGTTTACGTCCCCGTCACTTAGCGGTTCGGCAAAAGAGAACGATAGAATAAGTACTGGGCTTACAAAGAATAAGTCCCGGGGTCGATTTGGTCGACTAAAGGCGGTGCTCCAGCATGGCCGCAGTCAAATGACTGAAACAAGTAAAAGAGTAAAAGAGTATATATATATATATATATATATATATGTCATGGGGTCAATTTACTCGACTAGAGGCGGTGCTCTAGCATGGCCGCTGTCAAATGACTGAATCAAATAAAAGAATATATATATATATGTATGTATTCCGATGAAGGGATACATAAAATATCCCGGAAACAGCTGTAAGACCACAAAGAAGAATAGATGCACGCGCCAATATTATCACGGGTTGGATCGAACCCGTAACCACATGGGCTGCACTTATAATATACACGTTGGTTTCTAATTTTGTCACGGGGCCAGCAACACATCAACTCCAGTGTTCAACTGTTATTTATTTTATCGACCCCGACGAACGAAAGACAAAGTCAACCTCAGCGGAATTTGAACTCAGAACGTAGCGACGGACGAAATACCTATTTCTTTATTACCCACAAGGGGCTAAACATAGAGGGGACAAACAAGGACAGACATAGGTACTAAGTCAATTACATCGACCCCAGTGCATAACTGGTACTTAATTTATCGACCCCGAAAGGATGAAAGGCAAAGTCGACCTCGGCGGAATTTGAACTCAGAACATAAAGACAGACGAAATACCGCTAAGCATTTTGCTCGGTGCGGTAACGGTTCTGCCAACTCACCGTCTTATAACAGACATTTTGCTTGGAAAGTTTTGTTGCTTTCAACAACTGTATCGTATCTGTACTGTTGATTTTTACAAAAACACGGAATTTCGATTCATAGAGATGTCTGTGAGTGTGTGTGTGTGTGTGGGGGGGGGCGGTTTGAAACGAGGGGTTGTGATGTCTATGAGGTTCTTGGCATATATTATTTTCTGGAATTCGCATACCTATGCAAGAGTGCTTACCCCGACTTAATTTCCTTAAAACTTTCACAAAAAAAAACGGGTATTTTAAAATTAAATTCTCTACAATTACGTCTCAGAGCGTGTAAATTACAATTATATTGGAATTTGATCTGAAAAGAAAAAAATGATGAGCACACACACATACATACAGACAACATCACAATTTTTTTTCGACTTTCAAGTGTTATTGTATATTAGAACTAGCAGTATCACCCGGCTCGGATTTGTTTCGACCCTTTAGAATTGGAATTTTTGACAAGTAAAAATTTTGCATTATGTAGCTTGTTATTCTCTTTAAGTGAACATTTTTCAGGTTGAAATACACCGAAAAATGGCGGCACAGCAGTCAAAAAATCGTTAAAAATAGGGATTTTCATAGAAAAAAAGCACCTTTTTGATGTAAATAATTTTTGGTGTTAACATGGTCCGATTTGAATTTTTTCTTCTTTGAAAGGAAGAGCAAGCCTTCTTCTATCATACTCTCAATTTTGGTCAACTTGCGCCGCAGGGTCTCGGAGGAGATAGTGTTAGTTGAAGGCTACCAAACCTGCCATACACAGACAACTTCAGCTTTATATAGAGAGAGATGTGGCGTATATCAGTATCTATGTGTGCGAACTCACCATTTATTTTTCAATGTATTAAATTCCGATATAATTGTAATCTGCACTCTCTGAAAGGTATTCGTTAGAAAATTTCATTGAAAAATATCTATTTTTCTGGAAGTTATGAGGAAAACAAAATTGGTGGGGCACATTTGTGTAGGTCTGCCTATACAAGAATTATTCTCAATGCAGTGTTAAATGGAGTGAAACGACTCCAACCGGGAACTGAAATACTGGGGTTTCAAATTCGTCTGGCACACAGGCACCACGTCGCCCTCCTCCCGTTTCATCTTTCTCTCTTTTTCTTCCTTGTCTCTCTCTCTTCCTCTTTCTCTCGCTCTCCCTCTTTCTCTCTCTCTCTCTCTCTCCCTCTTTCCCTCTCTCTCTCTCTCTCCCTCTTCCTCTTTCCCTCTCTCTCTCTTTCATCTCTATCTCTCACCCCATTTGCTTCTGTTTCTTTCTTTGAATATCGCTGAGATTTTTCGAGAACCACCCCACCTCCACCCCCACCACCAATTTCTTCCTCCTCTCCCCTTCTCGCATCTGTCGTCACAGCAACGGTGGGGTGGAGGCGGAGGAAGGAAGGGGAGGAAAGAGGCTGCGGAGAGGAGAGGGTGGAGAAGGGTGTAGGAGGCTGTTGTCAGTTAACTTGTAGCAGAACTCTAAGTACTGGCGACGCACATGCTTTGATCCCCTTTTGCCCTCCCACTCCCCTCCGACTACGCTGCCACCGCCATCGCCACCGCCCCGGCACTTCCATTCTTCAACCTTCATCTCCCCCTCCGCACCATCATCATAATCATCATCATCATCATCATCATCATCGTCATCCCTATTTTATGTCTATAGTAAGGTGGCGAGCTGGCAGAAAGGTTAGCACGCCGGGCGAAATGCTTAGCAGTATTTCGTCTGCCGTTACGTTCTGAGTTCAAATTCCGCCGAGGTCGACTTTGCCTTTCCTTCTTTCGGGGTCGATAAATTAAGTACCAGTTACGCACTGGGGTAGATATAATCGACTTAATCCGTTTGTCTGTCCTTGTTTGTCTCCTCTATGTTTGGCCCCTTTGGCAATAAAGAAACAAGAACGTTAGCAAGCTGGGCGAAATGCTTAGCCGTATTTCGTCAGTCTTTATATCCTGAGTTCAAATTCCACCGAGGTCGATTTTACCTTTCATCCTTTTGGGGTCGATAAATTAAGTACAAGTTACATACTGGAGTCGACACTGGCCCCCCTCCCCCAAAATTTCGGCCTTGTGCCTGGAGTACAAAACAATATTTTATGTCTATAGTTTTACTGCTATTTCAGTTGCCTCTCTCCTGCCACCGCCACCAGTTCATTCCACATCTCTAATAGCTATTGGGAAAGGGATGAACATCACTGTACAATCCCCTCCAATAAATTCTATGCTAGAACATCGAAACGAAATTTGGCGCAGGAGTGGCTGTGTGGTAAGTAGCCTGCTAACCAACCACATGGTTCTGGGTTCAGACCCACTGCATGGCACCTTGGACAAGTGTCTTCTACTACAGCCTTGAGCTAACGAAAGCCTTGTGAGTGGATTTGGTAGACGGAAACTGAAAGAAGCCCATCCTATATATATACATATGTGTATGTGTGTATGTTTGTGTGTTGATATTTGTCCCTCCAACATCACTTGACAACCGATGCTGGTGTGTTTACGTCCCCATAACTTAGCGGTTTGGCAAAAGAGAATAAGAAGATAAGTACTAGCCTTACAAAGAATAAGTCCTGGGGTCAATTTGCTCGACTAAAGGCAGTGCCCCAGCATGGCCGCAGTCAAATGACAAACAAATAAAAGAATTCCTTCAGTTTTGGTACACGCTGACGTCCTTCACCTACACCTTCCCCTTAAACAAAGATAAAGAGATTAGACTGAAAAAGGGTGAATGATGTGACTCCGCCTACAAACACCCTCTAGACCAGTGGTTCCTAACCTGGGGGTCCATGGACCCCTGGTGGCCTGGAAAGTACTGGGGGTGCATGAACTAAATTCAAAATTCCATATATATATAAATATGTTATATATATATATATATATATATATATATATATATATATTCTCATTCTTTACTTGTTTCAGTCATTTGACCATGGCAATGCTGGAGCACCACCTTTAGTCGAAGAAATCAAGTCCAAGACTTATTCTATCAATGTCTTTTGCTGAACTGCTCAGTTACGGGGGATGTAAACATACCAACATCAGTTGTGGTTGTGAAGCAATGGTGGGAGACAAACACAGATGCACAAACATATACATATATATATATATATATATATATATATATATATATATACAATGGGCTTCTTTCAGTTTCCGTCTACCCAATCCACTCACAAGGCTTTGGTCGGCTTGAGGCTGTAGTGGAAGACACTTGCTCAAGATGCCACACCATGGGACTGAACCTGGAACCATGTGGTTGGTAAGCAAGCTACTTACCGCACAGCCACTCTTGTACCTATATATGTACACACACACACACACACACACACATATATATATTTATATATATATATACATACATATACATATATATATATACCAGTAAAATGCTGGGGTTGATTTAACCAACTCTTCCCCCTCCACCCTCACAAAAATTTCAGGCCCTTTGCCTATCGTTTACTCTTCTCTTGTTTCAGTTATTGTATTGTGCCCATGCTGTGGCACCAGCTTAAATGGTTTTAGTTGAGGAAACTGGCCCTAGGGTTAATGCTGTTTTCGCTACATGATGTCGATTTCTTTTGCTAAACTGCTAAGTTACAGGGATACTCAGTTACAGGCTTCCACTCAGTTTCCATGGTTGGCCTGGGGACTAAAGTAGAAGAAACTTGCCCAAGGGGTAACTCCGTGGGATTGAACTGAAAACCACATGGTTCCAAATCAAGCTTCTTAACTACACAGCCATGCCTGTGTCTATGGTAGAAATTATTATTTCTAAGTTCCCCTTGGAAAGGGAGGTGTTCCCCTCCAGCAGATTTTTCCCAAAGGTGGATGACTTGTAGAAATAGTTAGGGTGACTGGAGCTCCTTAAGCATGCTCCTGTAGGTTGGAGACCAGGGCTTGTAGCCTTGGTGATCAGAATAATCCTGGGTCTATGGGGTTCTTTGATTGCCTAGTGAGATTTTTACTCACTGTTCCCAGGGCTCCGACAATTATTGGTACTACTACCACCTTTTTCATCGACCACAACTGCTTAACTTCCCAAGCTAACCTGTCATATCTCTCGACTTTTCTTTCTTCCTTATCACATACCTTGTTCTCAGCTGGGCATGCTCTATCTATGATGCAGCATAGCTTGTTTTCTTTCTCAATTAAGACTATGTCTGGCTTCCTATTATTATTATTATTATTATTGAATGAGAGAGCAATGCATGCCATCAAAGTGATACTGGGGTACATATATACAAAGCCCAATATACCCATCATGACTACCTGTCTGATAAGGGTACATGCCCAATATACCCATCATAACTGATAAAGGCACATGCATCACAACCATATGTGTGCGACACGGTGATCTCGTATCAAGATAAACAGCACATGACCTTGCAGGTGGGACCCAATTAGGATTTTCTTCAGGTTGAGTAACCCATCCTGCTCAAAAGGTCCCTGAATAAGGGTTGTTTAGGGTTGATGAACAAAACACCCATGTTTCCAGAGGTGGATTATTCAAACCCCAAAGAATCCCTCTCAACACATGGCTATGATGCTCCCCCACTACTTCTACTTGTGATCAAAGATGCACATATTGTCAGCCACTAAGGGACATGGTCAGCTGGTTACGGTCAAACAACTGACAAGCAAATCTGTGGTATTGAGCAGAATATTTGCTGTGGCCCATCTTTTATACCAAGACATATTATTATTCAACATTTAAGTTTAATTTGTCAAAATATTTTTGTCGCTTTAAGAGATCGCGCCCTGTTCACTGATAGTGTCAGCATATTATTATTATTATTATTATTATTATTTGATGTTTTGTGGGCAACAAAGAAATCGTTATTTTCTGTTATGCAAAATCTATTACAAGGTGAGCAGACAAACACAGCCCTAGCTTGTAGGGGTTTCGTGGGTTCATGTTTCATATTTTTCAACAGACATTAGCAGAAACCTTTACTGAAATACAAGAAGAGGGAAGCAAAAAAAACAGTCATGGATGGGGGTGGGGCAGAGGGTGGCGGGGTGGGGTGAATAAATAGAATGAAGAGTTTGTACTCACCTCTTGTGTGTGTTGAAGACCGAGTGGGATGTGGTTTCAATGTGTGTGTTTCTCAGAGGGAATGTGTGTGTATGTATCAGTGCGAGTGTGTGTGTGTGTGAGTGTTAGTGTGTGTGTCTGTTAGTATGTGACTGCATTGTTAGCATGTATTGGTGTGTATGTTTGTGCATGGATGTGTGTGTTTGTGCTTGTGTGTGTGTGTGTGTGAATATGTCTTTGCGTGTGTGTGTGTGTGTGAATATGTATGTCAGTATGCCTCTGTGTAAGTGTCAGTGTGTGTGTGTGTGTGTGTACGTGTGTGAGTAGGTATGTCAGATGCCTCTGTATATGTGTGTGTGAACATAAGTGTGTGTGTGTGTGTGTGTGCGTGTTTGAGTTTGTATGTCAGATGCTTCTGTATATGTGTGTGTGTTTGTGTGTGTGCGTGCGCGTGTGTGAGTATGTATGTCAGTATGTTTCTGTATATGTGTGTGTGTGTCTGTGTGTGTGTGTTTGTGTTGTCACTCTGTAGAATTCAGAAAACTGCTAGGGAAAATCCAAAAATTCTTCCACTTAGGGTTTTTCAGTCCCTTGAGGGTTAAAGAAATTTGAGTATTTTTTCCCCTTCTTCTTCCTCTGTAAGAACTGCTGGTTTTTAAGGTCAACGGAAGGAATCTGGTCTGTTCTCTTTGAATTCTTAGTTTTGGTATTTTTTTCTTTGAGAAGAAAATCTTAAAAATCTCCTTCGATTTCTTTTTCTTCTGACAAATTTAATACTGAAAATA